>NC_068981.1:125324557-125331317 GCF_001194135.2 Octopus bimaculoides
CACTAGTCATTGAGTATGACTCCTTCGTGTACCACTTGGTTAACCATGCAGGTGACTAGGCTATAGCCGACACCGCCAGATATTTTAAGCATCTTAGCAGTGATTCCAGATGGGCTGGGGGGCTTTCCCTGTCTTCATATTCTTAATTGTGTTATCTACCAAGGTACTGTCAATTCGGATAGCTGGACCCTCAGTTGGGTTAACATTTGACAGACTCTCTTTCTCCCATTCATTCTCTTCATTTAGCAACTTTTCACAGTGGCATATTCAAGTCTCTTTCTTTGCAGCATCATTAAATGCAAGTGAGCCATCATCCATGCAGGCACATTTCTCTCCTATGACATCACGATTTTCTCACACACATAGTCTTGCAATTCAAAACATTTCAAGTTTCTGGTCCTCACGATGCAGAACATTGGCAAATCTCTTCTTTTCTGCTTTCCCTCTGGTTAAGTAAACCTGTCTCCTAGCTTCCCTTCTGGCTACCTGATACAGTTCCTTGCTACCACCACAATTCCAGTCCCGGTGATGAAAGTCACGGAGAGGGTCATAGCCCAACTAATTAGGGAGAGAGTTAGTTTAGATGAGATACAGTTTGGGTTTGTGCCAGGGATAAGCACCACTGATGCTATGTTTCTGGTAAGGCAATTTCAGGAGTAATACCTAGCCAAAGATAAACTTCTGTACCTGAATTTTGTTGACATGGAGAAAGCCTTTGACAGGGTCCCCAAATCCCTTATCTGGTGGTCAATGTGGAAACTAGGGATAAATGAGTGGTTGGTGAGAGCTGTGCAAGCCATGTACTGGGATGCTGTCAGTAAGGTGAGAGTTGGCAATGAGAAACGCGAAGAATTCAGGGTACAAGTAGGGGTTCACCAAGGATCAGTCCTCAGCCCCCTCTTGTTCATCATAGTCCTCCAGGTGATAACAGAGGAATTCAAGACAGGCTGCCTTTGGGAGATCTTCTATATTGATGACCTTTGCTCTAATAGCTGAATCACTACCATAACTATAGAAGCTTCAGGTATAGAAGCAAGGACTAGAATCAAAGGGCCTTAGAGTTAACCTTGCAAAAAACCAGTCTCAGTAAGTAAGAAGGCGGACAAATCACAAGTCCCTTCAGGTAGATGGCCCTGCTCAACCTGTAGAAAAGGTGTAGGTAGAAACTCCATAAGACGTACTCGGTGTAAGCTATGGACACATAAGAGGTGCAGCAATATCAGAGGAAGGTTAACAGGGAAGATCGTTTTTGTGTGTGGAAGGTGGACAGGTACAATAAACACCAAAAATGTACAGAAAATAGATTCTATCACATGCCAGGGGGGGGGGGGGAACTAGAAGTAGTCGATAGCTTCTGTTATCTAGGCAACCAAGTCAGTATTGAGGGTGGATGCTCTGAGAGCGTAGCTGCCAGAATAAGAATAGCCTGGACAAAGTTCAGAGAGCTCCAACATCTGCTGGTAATAAAGGGTCTCTTGCTTAGAGTGAAAAGCACACTGTATGATGCCTGTACATGAACAGCTATGCTACATGGCAGTGAAACATGGGCTGTGACTGCTGAGGACATGCATAGGCTTGTAAGAAATGAAGCTAGTATGCTCTGCTGGATGTGTAATGTCAGTATCCATGCACAACAGAGTGTAAGTGTTCTGAGAGAAAAGTTGGATGTAAGAAGCATCAGATGTGGTGTGCAAACCTGGTACTTATTCTATCAGTAGGTGTTTTTTATGATCCACCAACACAGGTGCCATTGACTTGACACCAGCATCGGCTGTTTCAAGTGGCTCCATTTAATTGAACAATGCAATCATTACATCAGTTTAAATGCAAGGTTATCCTCAGCTGCATAAATAAATAAAATTTTTTAATCAGTTAATATAATTTTTCTCAAATTCTCTAATAGAGCAAGAAGAGAGAGAAAGTCTATGTTGCTACTAATGTGACTCAGAATATACTACCCTACTAAGAACTGTATGAAGTCTCTTAGCATCATAGCTTGTAAATGATTGTGGTTCACTTTTAATTTATTAGTCTTTTTTTTATCAACTACCAAATCTAAGGCTACAGGACAGTGTCTGTTTAGAATGGATAGACAGTGAGTTGATAGTTTCTAGTTGGGTAAATATTGTCAGGATTTAGAAAATGTATGAGTAACTGTCTATAAAAGAGGCTGGGTAGAGGAAGACCCTAAATCAAGATGTTAATTACCAGTTAAAGTGGCAAGACGCTAATAAAACATATGATGTTAATACAGAGGAAATGATCATGGGGTACAATGGATGATTATATATAAACAATATTGCTATGTTGTATGAAGATAAAATTTAAGATTACTAAAAATGGTATTATAACCAAAATAGATAAACTGTGTGTATGTATGTATATATATATATATATATATATATATATATATTATGTTGTCCGGAAAGTTCGTGCCGATTTATAGTAGCTTACCTTTCGACTTATCTTAGAACATGGTTGAGTCCATAAAATAGGATTTGACTACACTTCCATTTAGAGAACAGTTAATAATAGATTAGACCTAAGGGTATCATGTGTACATAGCGTCACCCATACATTTAAATATTTTAAAAATTAGAGTTTATAAGTGCTGCACTTGAACCTACACAGGCAAAATTAATTTTAGTGTTGTATATGATGTGAACTTACCCGCTAGTATTACATATAATAAGTTATGATTTCTTATTATTGTGTTTTCTTATTTTGATAGCTTTACCTATTAAGCTCTTATCTCTTATAAGCTATTAATGTTCTTAAAGAAAAATATAAACTTTCTAGTTACTTAAGTCTTGAAGATTATAACATACCTAATAACAAAGTACAAATATTTGTGTATATTTGCATGTGTGTACATAGTTAGATATGTGTATGTATCTGTGCACAACTTATTTTTCTGATTTTTTTCTGATTCTTAGCTTATAACTAATATAAAGATAGCATGATTTATCACCCCCAGTATTGCATAAGTAAATACCCAGAGCAATCTTTATAGAAAACCACCTTATAAGTAAATAATTAAGTACTGGTATGAATATTAAACTAATTCTATGTAATCTTCCCTTTCTAATGTTGAAAATTGGTATATATACACAGTTTATCTATTCTAGTTATAATATCTTTTTAGTAATCTTAAATGTTATCTTCATGCAACATAACAATATTGTTTCTCCCTCTTCTTGCTCTATTAGAGAATTTGAGTAAAATTATATTAATGTGTCCAACTGATTAAAAAATTGATGTAATGATTGCATTGTTCAATTAAATGGAGTCACTTGAAACGGTCGTACTGCATCACCTTGTAACAAGAGGTAAATTAAGAGTTGGGCTTTACCAGTTTGGGAAGTATATTTAGATGTGTGCGCATAAGAAGGTTTGAAATGTATAAATGCATGTTTTACATAAAGGTAACAATAAAAATCAGAAGGTAATGCTTTTGGTTAACAAACATAATTTATTCTTTGCACACACATGAAGTAGCGGGCACAACAGAGATAAGCGTACAAGACAATAGGGTGTAGGAGGCATGAGTTAATTCCTTAATACACATCAAAGTAGTTAGTTCCAGTACTTGGCAGCAAATCTAAAACATCCAATAAGTTTTGAAGTGGTAGTGAGGCGAGGTTGAAATCCCATAGCGTGTCGAGCTAGACGAGCCACGAGCTCGTCGATAGTTTAGTGTCTACATCTGAATGGGATAAAGCGAAGCAGCGATGAAAGGGAACCAGATGTTAACATTCCAACATTTAGACAGCGACTGGATAAAACGTTTTTAAAAAGCACACGCTATTACCCTGGGCAAAAGTCGTCATGTGTCTTCCTCTGCTGTTAGCTTTTAAAGAGCGGTGGAATGCGCTGGGCAAAGTAATTCGCCTGCTCTGCTAATGCTACAACCTCTTGATATCCTGTTGCTTATTTTGATTATACATACATACATATATATATATATATATATATATATATATATATATATACACACACACATAGTCAAAGCAAATAAAAAAACAATATAATTAACAATAACAAACAAGAGGATGTGCACAAAAAATATATTAGCTTGACACTCAATAAAAAGAGAGAGTTTTTGACATCTCAAGCATATCTCTCTGTTGGAAAGGAAAATGGTAAAAGTGTAAAGAAGGGGGGAAAAATCACCAACAGCATGTGTGTAGTTACATTGCTGAAGTCGCCGGTGACAGTTGTAAAATGATTGTCACTACCATACAAGCAGTGATATTCATTTCCAATATTCTGCAAGAACATATCTGACTACGAAGAAATATTACCTTGCTTGGAAACAGGTGAGTTTAGGAGACAAAATGTAGAAAATTTGCCTTAAATAATTTCTGTCTCACCCATGCAAGCATGGAAAAGTGGAAGGTAAATGATAGTGACAATATATATGTATGCATCTATACATATGCATGCGCGCATACGCATACGCATACACACACACACACACACACACACACACACACACACACACACACACAAACAAAGCTTTCCTCCCTTTATTGAAATTCAGATATTTCAGTAACTTATTTCTGTCTTTTTAATATCTTTTAAAACTACTCCCAGCTTCTTTCACAGAGAAATACCAGAAGCTTTTGTCTCCACAATATGTAAAATTATGTTCTTAAAAATGAATACTGAACACTAAAAATATATATGTCATGTGGGAAATTTCTGTATAGCCTTGGTTTAGGTGATAAAATAAAAAAAAATATATATATATATAAAAAATAAATAAAGACTTATATGTACACTAGAAAAGCTTACATAGAAATTCTTTTTAATAATTACTTTAGAATGTGCTACAAATTATCAATAAATCTACAACAGAAAAAAATATGCAAATTCAAAATATTTAATGGTGGTACAAAGGCTGAGCAAAAGAACTAAACAATTCATGCCATTTATTCATGTTTGTGTGTGTGTGCGCGCACATTTGTTATTTGTGTGTGTGTGTGTGTGTTTAGGTTGGTTGGTAGGTAGGTAGGTATACATTCTCTGCCATTGAAAACTTTGCACCAAATTAGCATTAAAATACCAATCAGGAAGATAATAAACATATTCACATGCACATACATGCACACACACATAAAAATGACGATGATTATATTGAATTTACACATAAGGCCAACAATTCTAGTAGAGTGGGGGAGGTAAGTCAAATATATGGAAACGTCCCTCCCCCACAACTTGACTGGTACTTTATTTTATCAACCCTGGAGGTGAGGAAAGGCAAAGATGACTCCAGCAGAATTTGAGCACAGAACATAAACACAAATATGCTAGTTGCTGTTTCAACTTATTGTGTTTTGTCAGCCAGAAGTATTCAGACCTTTGAGCTTAAACACTAGTATCGCAGAATCCCTTGTACCAATGAGCCCAGTGTATTATGAACATACTGTTGTCATAAAAGGGAGACGTTGTTTTCCTGTGACTAGCATATGATTAAATCTGCCAAAAGATATTAAGAATAAATATGCAAAGCATCATTTCAGATCTCACTGTACGTAGAGCAAATAACAATTTTTATTGGTTGGCAAATCAGAAAACAGTTTATTGGTTGGCTGATCAGAAAACAGTTTGTTCACTGAAATTATAAGCAAAGTCTGTTGCTTGTTTAAGTTCACAGGCCCATGTACTTCTGGCTGACAAGACACATGTTGAAACACCAGTGTCCCAGAATCCCATGAACAAATGAATTGAGTGTGTTATGAATACACTATCAATGTAAAAAGGGAGAAGTTGTTCTCCTGTGACATACACAACAGCTACTAGCATATATGCATTTCGATCAGCTGGAACATATTAAAAATAAATATGCAAATCTTTATTGTTAGAGATAGCTGTTTTATTCTCATAATAAAGCAAACTGATTTCCCATTTCAATTTCCTGACAAGATAAGCTTTGCCATGACCATCAACAAATCTCAAAAGCAAACACTAAAAGTTGTTAGAATCTGGTGGGTTTTATCTTTTGCATAATCAGTTTTATATCGGTACATCAAGAATTAGGAACCCAGGTTGTCTTTTCGTCATAGGGCACAAAGTAAAACCAAGAATATTGTTTATCTTAGAGCTTTGGAATGAACAAGTAGCTAAGCAGAATTTCACTATAATTCTGACGGCAATGACAATACACAGAAACATAGTGTTTACTGTATACTGAAATTTCTACATTACTGCAATACCTAGGTATTGCAAGGTAGGTCTGCATCTATGTGTGCATATGTGCATGCATGCACATGAGTATGAGTGTGTGTGTGCGCATGTGTATGAATGTATATAATTGCATGTAAATTGATAACACATTATGAATTGAATTTCCAGTAAATTCTGCCAGAAATCAATGCAATAGTTTGAAACATATCTGATTCAAAGAAATTGTTAGAGATAAATCAATAACAGGCAACACTTAAGCTGTGATTATATATACATATGTATATACATTTACAAACACACACACACACACGCATTAATGAAGTTGTATTAGCAAAACAAAATATAACTGTTAGTAGCAAGGCAGTTGTTTCTTATCAAGAATTTGTTGTAAGAAAATAGAAAGAAATAAAGACATTTTGATGTCCTTACTTGGTTTCAATTTCTCTTTTTTAAATATTCATTTTATCATTTTATCTGACGTAATATATACATATATATATATATATATATATGTATACACATATATATACACATATATATACATATATATATATATATATATATATATATA
>NC_068981.1:125332421-125343523 GCF_001194135.2 Octopus bimaculoides
TATATATATATATATATATATTCAGGGCAAGCTAGTACGTATACTAGAAGAAGATGCCAAATGTCTCTAAACTACCTTAAGATATCACCGGATACACATACACACACATTTGAAAAATATATGAGAAGGTGAATCTCTGTCTATCTAAAAAATGCTGCATAATCAATAGTAATCTTCAAGCTATTTGAAGAATTAAGAGTACTTTAAAGAGCTTATATTTTTACAGTGTCTGCTTACAAATTCATAAATACAAGACAATTGTTTTAATCGATTTAAGAAAAGGTTTCTAAAGAGCAACATGATATTAGTCTACTTATGTGTCGCACATTTGTCTAAGAATGAAGTAGTATGGTTGGGCAAATTGGGTATGAGTTTTAGTTGAAAATAAGTTGTTGTATAAGCACTTCCATCACAGTTTAAGTCCCTTGCAGAATGTGAACTCAGCACTCCAAGATAATTAATTTAATAACTGGTTAAGTTTACATTGACCTAATTGCTTGTAGAAGTGAATGGTATCTACTTATGGTGCCTTTTTACAGCAGAAGTATGAGATGAGCCAGCAAGCGCTATGTGTCAAACCATAGACATAAATACTGTATATAAGTACAGGACTTGAACCATTACCTCTTCCATCAGAGACTAACACTCAGTCAACATAGAGTCAACGCAGTCACGATTTGTGGTAAGAAGTTTGCTTCCCAATGAAATGATTCTGGATTCAATCCCACCGAGTGGCACCTTGGGCAACTGCCTTCTACAATATCCCTGGTCTGATCAAAGCCTTGTGAGTGGATTTGATAGACAGAAAATGAAAGAAGGCTAAAGGAATGAATAAATGAATATGCAGGTGTGTGTGTGTGTGTGCGTGTGTGCACGCGTGCGCACTTTTGTCTCTTTGCCTTGACATCACATGGTAGTTGTAAATGAACGTTTCAGTCATGCAGGCAGTGCTCTTCATTCCCAATCTCTTATGAGAACATATCTGGCACAGGAAAATATCTTACTTGGAAACAGGCAATGGTTGGTGACAGGAAGAGCATCTGGCTGTAGAAAGTCTGCCTCAACAAAATACTGTCTGATCCATGCAAGCATGGAAGTATTGGCACTAAAGGATGATGTTGATGATGAATAATTGTCAGAAAATTCTAATACATTACCATCTTAACATATTTGATGAAAAAAAAAAATGAAACTGCTGCAAAACACAAGGGAAATCCTAATTAGCTCACTTTAAAATCAAAGCTATTCACTAAAATACTCAGACTGTTATGAAAATTATTTCCTTTCCACCAGTTCATCTTTTGGAGACTTACATCAGGCATGTTGATAAACACACTACATTGCGTGTTAATTATGGGATTTGTGAAGCATTGTTCCATCATTATATCTTTTAAATCTATTAATACTCAAATCAATGCTTCTCAAAAAAATATTGTAGTCATTGAAATTAACACACTCATCCATCATTAAATCACAAGAGGCTCTAAGATATTTTTTTTACGATTTTCAGCCACAGTCTTATGCTTGAAGAAGACTGTGAGACACTAGTTATATATAACCAAAGCAAGAGTAGGCAAAAAAAAAAAGAACAACAAAAACAAAAACGAAGAAAAGACAAAAAAACCCCAACAAAAACAGTGCACTGAACTCTATTAGACACTTGCTCAAAATGATGTCAGTTAGTGGTGATGATGGTGGTGGTAGTGGTGATGATAATGGTGGTGATGTGAAGGGATTCTTTTCATATCAGGCATTTGGCATTTGAGACTAACAATAAGAAACAACTAAAAAAACAACTTACAATAAAATAGAGATTAATGAATGAAATCTATTCAGATAAACAGCTTCAGAACATTACCAAATTACAAAAGATATCCAATATTAGAAGATACTTAGCATCAGATGTTATCCAACAATAAAAGACACTGCACATCAGAACATATATACATCAAAAGATAGCCAACAATAGAAGGTACTCAACATTTGGGGACACCTCACATCAGAAGATACACAATATAAGAATAAATTTGGCTGCTATTTCTCTAACAGATCAAGCTAATGCATGGTGCCTTCCTTGTTGATTCAAATTATTTAAATGGTTGTATGTAAAATACAGCCATTAGAATTTATGAATTAGTCATTGGATTTATGAATTATTCATTGGAAAGAATTGGACAAAAGACATTGTCTGAAGCATGCGTGTTTACTTTATCTCCAAGTACAACAACTTACATCGCTTTAATTTTTCAGTTACAGATGGCTGTTGTTATTTTGGTCAGGTCACTCCCAAATGAACAAATCTATGCTCAAAGACATTCCAGCTATGATCATCCTGTCTTTTTTCCAGACTAACTGATCAAATGTATCTCTTTTTAATAATGGTAAAGTTTAATTCGAAGAGAATTGGCTGCTGTTTCTAGCAGGCCCCTCAGTCTTGTAATAAATATAAAGCTACTGTTGTGCTAGAGTACGACATTCCCTGGCAAGAATGGCCTGGACCACTACATATAAATAGTAGCGGTCTGAGTAAGTGAAGTAGTTCATGCTAGTTCTTTTTGCTGTTGGTTTAATCACTTTTGATCCCTGTTAGCTGTGAGTCACATTGTTAATTATTTCTTGAAGCTCTCCTGTAAGGATGAGCCTAATTGTTGAACCTCATTGTTGAATTGCTGAATTGTTAGTTGCTGTTTTTTGCCTGTGATTTTATGGGTAAAGTAGAGAAAAAAGGAAGAATGGAGTGCGAACCAGTTCCAGCTGGCAGCTATGCAACTGCAGACATATTATAGGTTTGAGAGGTGAAGATGGTGCAAAGGAAGTTGAAGGAGTTCAACGAACTGATCAAGAAGGAGGGAACCAGTTTGAGGTTGACCCCATGGCAAGATTTTACAGCTAGTGTAATGAAGCGGCCAGTGGTATATAGAACGCTGTCCACGGCAATGTAAAAATAGAAATAGCCACAGTAGAGGTAATAGAGGAGTGTTTGAATGTGGTAAAAAGCCTCACAACATTCTACACCAGAAGGAGAAGGTACAGCACAGTGGAGGTAAGGTTCACTAGTGAACAAGAAGCGATAAACCTCTCCACTGTGGTGCTGAGGACACCAGAGTGGGTACTTCTGCCAACTTACTGTGGCAAACGAGTGGCTAGGGTAGGGATTGGCAGAGTACCCCCAGAGATTGAGGAGGCGTGGCTGGTAGCAGCCATTATGTATAATATGGAGGAGGACATAAAAGTTTTAAAAGTAACGAGGATGAAAGAGGTAGGGATACGGCCTTGAAGTGGCCATCCAAGTCAGTTTACAAAATTTACACAAGATAGCTGAGGAGGTGATACTGCTGGAAGACGTGAGATTGAGAGTAGTGGTGGAGGGAAGACCTCCAACCTGTTACCAGTGTGGAGTAAGGGGACACATGAGAGCAAGGTGTTCCCAGAAAGACGATAAAGGTGTAGAGGAACAGCAGTAGCAGGGTACCAAGTGGGAGAAGAGGACTGAAGTGATGGCCCCAGTAAGTGAGAAGTGACTAGAGAAGGTGGAGAAGGAATATACGGTGGTGAATAGAAAAAAAAAGGAAGGAAGATGTGGACTCCCCACCAAAGAGTCCGTTAAAGAAAAGGAAGGAAAGTAAACAGGAAGAGACGCAACATGAGATTCCAACAACAACAAGGGAAGCCAATGTGGAAAATCAAGTGGGACTACAGGAACAAGTAACTAAAAAAGAACCGAAACATAAATGGTATATGGTGACTTATGCGAAAAGCATGGAGATTGAAAAGAAAATAATGAAAATGAAGTCGGTAATAAGAGTGAAGACTGAGAGAATTGTTTGGAAATAGAATAGACCCAACAGGAGTACACGTGGAGTTCGATGATTTGCTGCCAGTAATAGATTATGAGAACCTACTGCCTTACATAAAACGGTAAAAAAAGTAAGTAATTGTTTGAAATTCTAATAACTGTAAAACAGATGCAAAAAGAAAAAAGAGGGAAAAAATGATATTAAAAACATTAAACTAAAACATTTAAATGATATCACTTGCGAGTGGGAAGCATACAGCCATTTCCTCTTCATTATTATTGTTCATCCTTCATTCATTCATTCTGTGTTTTTTGTCCCCACTGTCGTGTTTTGTCTGTCCTTGTGCTGTCCCCTCTGTGTATAAGCCTGAGTGCTTTAATAAACAAAAGCGTTCATGCTAGTTCCACAGTTTCTGTGTTGATAGTTCAAAGTTTACAGTTTGAGTTTGTATGTTGGATTGTTGGTTCTTAAAAAAATGTTGTTATGTTACGTGTGGTTACTGCCATTTGCTTTGATTATATTGTTATTACACCGTTGCATGTTATATCCAAAAGGATATAACATTTGGCGATGAAAATTGTTTGAAACTCACAATGGCTATTTGACAATTTTTGCGTCACGGAAAACCTCCTAACCACAGTAGTACAACTTCAAGGGAAACAACAGGAACAACTACAGGAGTTGCAAAAACAAATACTACAACAACAATTAATTGAGTTACAGTAGGTGAAGTCCGAAAATTCAGTAAGCTAATTTACATCAGAGAGTGTGGCTAATGCAATATCTGAATTTATGTATAATCAGGAGGAGGATATTACGTTTCCTGTGTATTATATAAGATACAAGGAAATTTTTAACAATGAGTGCAAGTCATGGTCAGAGGAGTAGAAATTAAGGCTTTTACTATGCAAGGTAGGTCCTGCTGAACATGAGCGTTACTGTAACTTTATTCTGCTCAAAAAATCAAGTGAGATTAGTTTCCAAGAATCTGTGGAACTGCTTTCAAAAATTTTTTTGTCATATTCAACACCAGAATGGAATGTTGAAACTTAACAAAAAAACAATAAGGAGGATGATTTTATCACCTACGCCAGAGTAGTCAGCCGTATATGTGAAAATTTCAAACTCTAGGATCTCATACAGGATATGTTCAAATATCTTACCTTCGCGGAAAGACTTATATCACCTGAAGATAGAGAAATTCAGGAAAGGATTCTCTCAAAAATAGAGCAAGTGATTCAGGATTTATCTCTATACCATTGCAGAAGAATGTCAGACTATGGTAAATCTTGATGTAAAAAAAAATACAAGATAAAAACTTTGCAAAAATTCAAATGTGATGTCCCAGAAAGCACAATCAAAAAACAGTGTCAAGCTCCAATCTGTTTTATGGTTGTGGAGGCCTACACTACAAAAAGGATTGTCTATTTAAAAGCAAAAAGAACTATAGTTGTTAGAAGCTGGGACACGGAAGTTCATATTGTAGAACAAGACTACAAGGCTCAAACACAAAAAATTGTAAGGTGTTTTCAGTAGAGAGTGATTGCGATGGAAAAACAAGAAAATTCATGCACATAAAAATAAATGATGTGAATACCAAATTATAGTTAGACACAGATAGTGACATCCTGATTATAAATGTGGATACTTGGAAAAAAATTGGTAAACTGAGATTATGTAAAACAGTGAAAATAGCACGTGGTGTAATGGGCAATAAATTACATTTCATGGGCAAAACATGTATTGATGTCACATTTCAAGGGGGTACATGTGAAGTAACATTATTCATTGTGTATATAATATAATCAATCTGTTTGGCACAGATTGGTTAGAACTATTCAATTTATGGTGCCTCCCAATAAATTTTTACTACAATAACATAAATGATTGTCCCATTAAAAACAAGTGTTCAGAAGAACTGAAGAAAAAATTGAACAAAATGTTCCTGCAAGTGTTATCAGAGGATTTAGGTTTATGTAGAAAGATAGAAGCCTATTTACAAGTAAATGAAAATGCTGTAATTGTATTTAGAGCAAAGAGAAAAGTACCGTTCATGGCAACTGAAAACATAAATGAAGAGTTGGACAGACTTGAAAAGAGTGGAATCATCAAAAAGGTGGAGTACTCAAAGTGGACAGCAATCATGGTATGTGTTGAAAAAAAAGTAATAAGATTAGGCTGTGCACCGATTTCTCTACAAGATTGAACAACTGCTTAAAAACATACCACCATCCACTCCTGACTGCAGAGGACATTTTTACAAAGTTAAATGGTGGAAAATTTTTTTCCAAATTAGATCTTTCCGAAGCCTATTTACAGATAAAAGTAAATGAAAAATGCTTTAAGTATTTGACAATAAATACACATAGAAGATTGTACAGATACATATGATTACCTTTTGATTTAAAAGTGGCACCAGCAATATTCCAGCAAATCATGGATACTATTTTACCTGATTGTGAATTTGCAATCCCGTACTTGGATGATATTTTAATGAAGAGTAATTATCCTGAACAGCATGTGGAACACATAAAAGCTGTGTTTAAGAATATTAAGGTTTTCAAGTTCAGTTTGAGTGAAGAAAAATGCAAATTCTTTCTACCCCAAATTAAAAACTTGGGTTAAGTAATTGATAAAAATGGCAGACGTCCTGACCCGTTGAGGGTAGACGCAATAAGCGATATACTGGCAGTGACAAATATTGCAATTTCACAAGCATTTCTTGGGTTGGCAAACTATTTTCAAAACTACACTCCTAATAAGACCTCCATTGAAAGACTTATTAAAAAAAAGGAGTAAAGTGGAGTTGGTCCATTAAATGCCAGAACACTTTTGAAGAAATAAAAAATTCTAATCTTAAACCTGTCGTTAGCACATTATGATCCCAAAATGGACATCACTGTAGTGTCTAGTGCTTCCGAGCATGGATTAGGTATCTGTGTTTAGATTCCATGATTGCATGAATTAAAGTTGATGTTCACCCTTGTCATTTTCTTGTTAATACATTGTCCATTCAGTCTATGTTTTCAAATACAGGAAACAAAAACTTCCTTACTTGAGGAAAAAATGCAACAGTTAGCAGCTGGAAGAGTATCTCACTGTAGAACAATATGTATTTTCTACAATATGTATTTGCCTAACCCATGTAGGCATGGAAAAATAGATGTCAAAACATATAAATAAACATACAGTATATGCAGTTGTTTGGAGTCAGTTGTGCAGTAAAGGAAAAAAAACTCCCCTACAACACACTGGAATGAAACAATAAATCACTCCTAACAAATATAAACTCCACATCATGTATATTTTAAGGAAGTCAACTCCCTTCCTCTCTCTCTGGACATAAAGTATGTAGATATGTATGTAGGCATGTGTGTGTGTGTGTGTGTGTGTGTGTGTGTGTGTGTGTGTGCATTAAATGAATGTCATGAAATGTAAACAAAAAGAAAATAATAGCAATATGAACAAGCTAAACTTAGACATATTGGTTATGGTCCTGGAAAATGTCCAATTAGAGTAATGCCTTTATTCTTTTTCTCAGTTCAATAATAATGTGATAGCATAGACACAAAATTCCATAAATGGTGCATCTATATGTTTATGGTTCTGTATTTATGGCTATCACTAGAACTTCAGTAATTACATAAATAATATCCTTTGTAAAATGTATGAACATCACCACCTTCTCTTCCCTATAATGTTATATCAATTAGGCATCATGCCAATGTAAAGAATCATTATCATTGGCACTGGATTGGCAAAATTATTAGAACCTACAGTACTTAATTACAGATCATTATTTTTAAAGTTAACTTTGTTTTTCATCCTTCAAGAATCAACAAAAAAAAAAGTACCAGTCATATCAGCATAATCAAATGATCCCTTTCTTTCAAAAAAGAATAAAAAAACAACTCTAAAATCTAAAATTAAAAAATAAAAATTGAATGTGTGTATGAAAAGAAGCAACTCTGACAAGTACAGTAACTCTAGGCATGTTTCAGTTTTATAAGACCTCATCAGTATAAAGCTTAGTCTTATCAGTACTTGCCAGATCATGGTGAGAGAATATATTGATCTTAAGTTAATAAACAGTAGTAGGCATGGAAATTATTAAGGGATGTCTTCCATATGAAATAATCTTCAGTTTGTATATTATTGTTTTCTTTTATATAACAAAATGTCTTTTATTCTCTTATAATAGTTATCCACTTACTTTTGTTTGCTTCTAAGTATTTTACAGACACACTATGATTACTCGGTATTCTCTATTTGTATTAGGCTTCTTTCATATATGCAAAGAAGTTATATCATATCTAAACTAGTAAATTTAGAAAGCAGTATGCAGTTTTCTGGTTTTTCCATTTTCAATTCACTTAACTTCTAATTTAAAATATCAAAGCTATAATTTATAACTTGAATAGCTTGGACCTAATTTCTTTATTTGCCTTTGATATTTGATATTAGCTTTTAATATTAGAGTTTTCTAGAAAACTCTTTTCTAATTTTCTGCTTTTTGCTATATCTCAATAGCTTTTCACACAAATTTTTCAAACCGTCCAACCCATGCCATCATGGAAAGCAGATGTTAAACGATGATGATGATGATGATGATGATGATGATGATGATGATGATGATAAAAGAATTAATCTATGCCATGCTTTGATTTCATTTTCCTGTTACTGTCTACAATAACTGCTTGGGTCACTCATTATTCTTTAACTCATTCACACAATTCTTCTCACCTGCTCCTTTGGTTAGATATCATTATCTTCCAAATGGATACCCAGCCTGTTGGAGAGTAAAAAATGTTACAGCTACAAACACAATAAATAAAAGGGTCATTAGACTGCAACTTGGGGTGGGGATTTGGAAGTTTCCTATTTGGAACTGAATAATTTTCTATCTAGCAATCAGTTGGGGTTGATTGTGGCTGCATAATAATTTCTAGACTACAGTTGTTTTCTTTCACATAAAGAGCTTGTGTACTTTAAAAAAAATAAAGCATAAATGCTATTAATTCAGAAAGCCTTTCAGTTATTAACACTATCATTATTATATTTGAATGTTATCATAACCAAATTTTTTGCTGCCCCGTTATCACAAGATGGCACTCACATAGGTCACCATAGCTAGCAGCTGATTGTTCTTTAAACAAACCAATGTAACTAGCTGTCTATTATCATAAGACAGCTCTGAAGTCAATAATATCTTTATTAATATTTCTTGTACCTTTATTGACAGCTACTGACTATCTGTTTTCATGCTATAATATATATTAGAAATAATTCTAGATAACTTCAAGACCTCGTTAGATCTGGTTACATTGGAAATCAATAAATTAGATAAAACTAAATAATACAAAATACTACTTCATAAGTCAGCATATTCTGTATTCTCAAAATCCTTTCAATTTTTACTCAAAACTGATGTCTACTTCATAGGATACCATATATGGTTACCAAACAAAAAAGAAGATAAAAAAAGAAGACAGTTGTTACATTGAATTCGTGTTTGCTTACTAATGAAATAATAAAGAAAACAGATAAAAGAAGAGCATAGAGTATCAAATTCAAACAATTTGTAGTAATGCTGAAAAATGTATGCGTAGGTGCACAAAACAAACTAAAATAGAAAGGTAGACATTTCTCAATTTTCATTTCCAAGGTTATAGACAAGAGAAACAACACAGAAGAAATCAAAAGAATAAATCTTTGAAAATGTAAAATATTGTGGCAGGTTATTAAGTCTAAGTCTATTGATCTTCATCACTCTGAAAAAGAAAAAATACATACATACATACATACATACATACATACATACATACATACATACATACATACATATCATATGCATTATACAAGTGATGTAATATACGAAATATACATATATATATATATATATATATATATATATATATATATATATATATACACAAATACATATATACACATGTGAAGAAGCTGAATATGGTTATAGGAATATGTTAAAAGTTTAATTTGATCTAACTGAAAAAAGAAGAAGCACTGAAGTGTAGTGAAAGCCTAAGAAAGTATGTCTGTGTATGCACATGTTGTATGTATATATGTCTTGCACACAAACCTATACACATGCACATACACACAGATGCATAAAAAGAAATCAATGCAAGATATTTTAAGCAAAAGTGATTTTATACGTCAAAGAATGAAAGAAAAAAAAAGAAAGAAAAAAGGTGTTATAATGAGGTGGATGAGCCTGAGGACTTTGCAACTAGAGAAAATGCAAAATCTGTTGGGTTGAACAGTTATAATCATATTTTTAAAAGTATCCAGTCCACACTGTGAAATGGTTGGCATTTGGAAGGGCATACAGCTGTAAAAACCATGCCAAAACTGACCTCGCCTGTGCTGGTGCCATGTAAAAAGCACTCAGTCCACTCTATGGGGTGGCTGGTGTTAGGAAGGGCATCCAGCCATAAAAACTATGCCAAAACAGACACAGTAACCTGGTGTAGTTTTCTACCTGGCTGGCTCTTGTCAAACCAACCAATACATGCCAGCATGGAAGACAGACTTTAAGTGATGATGATGATGATGATAATGATTTCAAATTTTGGTACACGGCCAGAAATTTCGAAGGAAGGGGGTAAGTTGATTACATCGACCCCAGTGTTCAACTGGTACTTATTTTATTGACCCTGAAAGGATGAAAGGCAAAGCCAACTTTGGTGGAATTTGAACACAGAATGTAAAGATGGATGAAATGCTGCTAAGCATTTTGCCCAGCATGTTAATGATTCTGCCAACTCAGTTTAAAATTTTAGCACAAGGCCAGCAATTTTGAGGGAGGGACTAAGTCAATTAAGTCAACTCCAATGCTCAACTGGTACTTATTTTATCAACTTCAAAAGGATGAAAGGCAAAGTTGACCCCATTGGCATTTGAACCCAGAATGTAAAAACAGACGAAATGCCACTAAGCATTTTGTTAGGCATGCTAATGGTTCTTTCAGCTCAAGGTCAGAGACAGGAAAAGAAGATACAATCTGTGTTTACATAAAAAAAAATCATGTAAGGAAGAGGAAATAACAAAAGCGAAATATAAAGGAATGTGGTTAAGAACCTTTCTTTGCAATCAGATGATTTTAGGTTCAGTTGCACTATACAGAACCTTGGGCAAGTGTCTTTTACAATAGATCTAGGCCAACCAATGCCATGTGAATGAATTTTGTAGATGGAAACTTTGCAGGGGTTTGTGTGTGTGTGTGTGTGTGTGTGTGGGTGTGTGTGTGCGTGCGTGCGTGTGTGCGTGTGTGTGTGTGTGTGT
>NC_068981.1:125343533-125356882 GCF_001194135.2 Octopus bimaculoides
GTGTGTGTGTGTGTGTGTGTGTGTGTGTGTGTGTGTGTGTGTGTTTTGACAACCAGTGACATTTTGTTTATGTCTCTGTAACTTAGCAGTTTGGTAAAAGAGTCAAATAAAGTACCAGACTTGAAATAAACATAACTACTGGGTTTAATTTGTTTAACCCTAACCCTAAACCTGTCATGGTGATGCTCCAGCATGGACACTGTCTAATGACTGAAACAAGTAAACAATAAATGATAAAAAGAAAATTTCTCTAAAAGAAGGAGACTTATGAGGGTTATTCATGGAACCCACACAAAAACCATGGTCATCCTGATCACTAAGGCAATCCCCAGCAATTGTCCTTCAGTCTAAAGGCACATGCTTAGAGCCAGTCTGTTCGCTTGGACACTGCATGCCACTGTCACCCACCTTTCAACAAATTTGCTGGGATGCAGCACTTCTGTCTACACTCTTCCGTCCTGATATATCTTATGCCTTGCAAAATATAAAGTTAAGTAAGATACTTAACACTTTTGGTACCATATTTCTGATAGAATACGCTACCTTGTTTCAATGAATTTTGAAAAGAATGAAGAATTTACTGAAGTAACTTTATCGTTATGAAAATGGTGTTCAGAACACAAATTAACATGAAATTTTGATGGCACTTTTTAATTTAGATCACTTTAAAACAAAAAGTTTGAATCATAGACACTGCAATCTTAAGCAGGTTGGAATCAAAAGGATTAATCAAAAGGATTAATCAGTTTGATATGAACTTCCCTTGAAATTTTGTCAAGATCTATGATACAAAACTTCTCATTTTAAAATGTTCACACTTAGATTAAAAACTTCCATTATAAATTTGTATAAGATCCTTATGTTCTAATACCCGCTTAATAACATAAATTAGTTTTGTTTACTAAGTTCCTTCAACTCTTTTGATTATTTTCAAAATTAATTGCAATGCAGTGTATTTTATAAGAAATATGGTTATGAAAGGGTTAATCTTAGTTCAGAAAAAAAGGTAAAAATATAAAAACACCATCTTTATCAACAACATGGGTTGAACAAATTTTCAACAGTATATCTGCTATTTGTCTTTTTCTCAAACTTTTTTCTTATATTTCTGCAATCCACATCTGACACCCTCAGGAATCAACTTTTTCTCCCCAGCATACATCATCATTTGACATTAAATATCAATAGAAGTGCATTCATCTTTGTCATGCACATCAACAATATGCTTCTTAGCCTAGCTACACTCTAAATTCATTTGAAATTTAACTCTAGACATAAAATGGCATTTCACATTTCAAACTTAGCTACAGTAGACCTTCTACATTTATCACCTACATTTCATTACGATAAAATAGTTCATTTGTTGACATATATCTTATACAGTCTTCCTTTTCTATGGAAAAAGAAATTTTAAAAATACAATGTTTTTACTAAAATGAAATTAACTCTTTAGCATTTAAACCAGCTGTATCCAAGTCAAATATTCTACATGTTTTATGTTCAAACTGGGCAAATCTGGCCTCTCACACTTACCCTACAATGTTATTCAAAAAATAAATAATCACATCATCATCTTGAAGCTTTGAGATAATGCATGATTGACTGAAAATAATATAATGTGAATGAATAAGCATCACATTTGACAGAATAATCTGAATACTAAAGGGTTAAATAGCAAAAGTTATTACTATTAATAACATCAACAAAATTGAGGGTAGTGATTTGGTAGAATTGTTAGAGAGTCAGACGAAAATGCTTTGCAGTATTTCTGCCAGCTCTTTATATTCTGAGTTCAAATCTCACCATCAACTTTGCCTTTCATTTTTGTCATGCTGATAATACAAAGTACTGGGATTGATATAATCAACTGCTCCTCTACCCCAAAATTTGAAACATTGTACTTATACTAGAAACTATTAGTAGAAGTATCAGAAAAAGTAGTAATTAAGCTAATCATATTCTGAACTAACCAGCTATATACTAATTACAAGTGCTCCTAATTCCACCACTTCTACTCCTCTTATCATTCATACTGTCTCTCACATGAAATCTCTAATCCTTCTTCCTCACAACTGTAACTTTCCAGAACTCCATATCTTCCTTAATTTTCCAATAGACAAAACAGACAGAACTCCAGACTGAACATCAACTACATTATTTTCTCCAGCCTGAAAGAAAGACCAAAAATTATGGACATTGACTTCCTTATCCTAGTAAATTATCTTTAAGAGAACAGTAGTAGTAGTAGTAGTAGTAGTAGTAGTAGTAGTAGTAGTAGTAGTAGCAGCAGCAGCAGCAGCAGCAATGCCATAACTCCATAAACATTGTCCCTTTAAAGGATTTTGGTTTAAAGTTCATCATCATCATTATCATCATTAACAGTGATTATAATAGTCTTAGTACTGGCTTTGATGATGGTAATAATGATAATGGAGGTAGCAGGAATTGATTATGATGATGATGGTAACCCTAATAGCAGAAGTCAAATATCCTCATAAAACTGCAATTTAGTTGGCAGCATTAAATGGTCAAAAACTAAATCTCATGGGACCAGAGCTTATTTTATATTTCCCTTGGATAAGTTCTGCAACCAGATGGGTTAGAGGAGGATACAGTAAAGACTGTCTTCATGCTATGTGTATCTGGAAGTATAGTAGATAAGTGTCTATCTGTCTCTTGCTCACTGACTTTTCATCAATAGAAAGGCCTACACTCAGTGCAACCTTAAGCTAATAAAATTGGCCACTTTTACAGTGCTGCTGCTGATAATGATGATTACATCAGGGAACTAACTCTATCATGCCGTTACTTGTCCTCATCTAGGTTGATTGAGTCACTGGGTACTAAGTAACTAGGTTATGGATGCAGTGCATCAATCTTAACAAAAACTGAACAAGCAACTCTTCAGCAAGTACTCTGACACCCTGTCAATGTAACCATTTGCACTTGGTGGCATTAAAAATACAACACTTATTCAAAACATTCAGGTAACAGGTTTTTGATTAATAACTTTACATTATTTCCACATTAATATCTTCATCATTCTTTTAATACTATATTATTTTGAGCAATCGAGTCTCTTATTGTATCTAGCTGTCTTATTTTATACATTGGTACATGGAAGTGAGACATGGGCTGTGACTTTGGAGGACAAGCAAAGGTTTCAAAGAAATTAAGCCAGTATGCTCTGTTGGATGGGTAATATCAATGTGCATATACAACGGAGTGTAAGTGATATGAAAGGAAAACAGGGTATATGAGGCACCAGATGTAAGGTGCAAGAGAGAAGACTGCATTGGTATGTTCACATAATGCATATGAATGAAGACAGTTGCATCAAGAAGTGTTGATCTCTAATTGTGGAGGGAACATGTGGAAAGGGTAGATCCAGGAAGACATGAGATGAAGTGGGCCTCACACAGGGGATGTCAAGAGAACAAGATTTCTGGTGGTTTGCTGTGCTTGAGAAGACATGTCAAGCTAAGCAGAAGTGTGGTCATCCTTGCATACTCCTGCATCCCACTTCAGCTAATCGATCCTAATCTTGCAGGCTCGTGGGTGCTGCATGAAGGCATCCAGTACACTCTAGAAAGAGGTTGGCATAAGAAAGAGCATCTAGTCATAGAAACCGTGCCAAGACAGACATGGAGTCCAGGTAGCTCTTCAGCTGATCAGTTCTGTTAAACTATCCAACCCATACCAGCAAGGAAAACAGACATTAAATGATGATGGTTATGATGATGATGATGATGATATTCATTCCTAGGTAGAAATATTTATATATATTTAGGCATCCCGTTTTTTTTAATAGATACATTATACCCCAGTATGTTATAAAAAGTGACTAAAAAGGGTGACATCAGAAAAGACATCTGGCTTTAAAACACTGCCTCAAAAAGTATCATTCAAACCATGAAAAAATGAAAACAAAATGAGACATAAACATAAAAATAATACCTAATGTAGAAAGCAAAAATATAAAAGTTCATCAGTCCTATAGACCAATGGAAACTACAAACCAACATAAACTAAACAACTTCAAGGTAAATTTTTAAAAGAATACAGCAGTGGTTTTCTAGGCAACTCTTAGACTATATTGTAACTAAAAGTTAAAGTACATGGATGACTGAATTTTGATAAATTTCATAACTGACCAGAAGATAGCATTCAAGCCATGACCACGTTATCTTTTAGTGTATGCAAGTCTTGTCTTTCCTTTTT
The DNA here is from genome assembly GCF_001194135.2 of Octopus bimaculoides. NCBI lineage: Eukaryota > Metazoa > Mollusca > Cephalopoda > Octopoda > Octopodidae > Octopus > Octopus bimaculoides. The sequence goes on from NC_068981.1 coordinate 125,347,755, forward strand.
AAGGCAGTGGCTTAAAATTTGAAAAACATTTGGTTATTTCTAACAGGTCAAGTTACTGTATAGAAGATTCCTCGTTGGCTCGCTGCTTTTGTTATTGCTGATGGTGGTGTTAGGTCAGTGCTCTGATCTAACACACTTAAAAGGATAAACTGGTTAGCTTTGACAAAGTTTTCAGTGTCAATCTGAAAATAGAGATTGAAAGCACTGATCCCCCCAGAAATAATAATAATAGACAGAACATCAACCCCAGAACTATTAGTGAATCGAATATTAGTCTCAAAAACGTTGGTGAATATTAAACAGAACCATCATCATCATCACCATATAAAATCATTGCCAGCTTTCTAAGGATAAGTCTCTCATCTTTTAGTTGTTTCAATCTTTGGATTGCACCACCTTGAAGGGCTTAGTGAAACAGAAAAACTGAAATACTTAATTTTTAAGACCTCATATACAGAGACCAAAACTTTCATCATAGGACATTAAACAATGATGATGATGATGATAATGATACTTATTCTATTAGTATCTTTTGTAGAAAAGAATTCCTAACAATAAATATTTGAAAGTTTTAGTCTCTGTATATGATATTGTCATGATTTGTAAGAAAGACTATTTGGCACCTGTTGTATGGTATTTTACATCATAGCTAACTTACTTGGATTAGTAAGTGTTCAATAACATAACAAAAGTAGATAAGTACCCGCTTTTATTTCAGTATAAACAATGCAAAAAGGCATTCACATTTAGATGGGGGAAAAAAAAAAAAGAAAATCTGCATTAATCATTGATGAAAAAAGCAATTCTTTTGGCAGGAGATTGTATTAAACTATAACTGAACATTGACATGTATTTTCAATTGGTATAAAAATTTGAACAATGAACAATGATGAGTTACAAATGCAGTTTTATGTGATGAAAAAAAAAAAAAATCAATGACATCTTATGTAAAAGGTATGAAACTATACTTTCTAGAGCATTGATAACTAAATTGTCAATAACTATTTATTTATTTCAAATAACTTTGTAACAATAGTCACCCAATAAGTCTACTTACTAATTCATCATCTTTATCATCCTCATGACTTCAGCTCTACGTCAGTGGTTTTCAGTCTTTTGTACATAGCTCATTGCACCTACTTCCTTCACAGAATGATGTTTTACAAATGTTCATTCTAAAGTTTTGCAGGAAAGAAAATTATTTCAATTTATGTAGAGGTTTATTATTCTTATTTTCTAATAGCCTCTTTTAGATATTTGCATGAACTAGTGCCTCCTATGTTATATTTTAATGAAAATTATTGAAGCAGACAAAGAATTATATAAAATTATATTAGACTTAGGTGCATCATCAATCATATTTCTGCTCACTAATAACACAATATTTTATTCATATTTTATTTCTAAGAAAATTCTCATAGGTGTAGACATGGGTGTGTGGTTAAGAAGCTTGATTTGAAACCATGTGGCTTTGAGTTCAGTCTCACTGCATGCCTTCTTAAATAAGTGTCTTCCACTATAGCCACTGGCCAACCAATACCTTGTGAGTGAATTTGGTAGGCAGAAGGTGTGTGGAATTTGCTTGAATGTATGTGTGTTTGTGTTCCCAACACTGGTGTTGGTTTGTTTATGTCGCAGTAACTTAGTGGTTCAACAAAAGAGAATGATAGTATAAGTATCAAACATAAAAAATGAGTACTGAGGACAATTTGTTCAACTAAGCCCTTCAAGGCAGTGCCTCAGCATAGCCACACTTCAGTGACTGAAACAAGTAAAGAGTAAAAGTGACCCCTCTAAACATAGTATCCCCTTGTGAGCTCACAATGCTCCAAAGTGATGCTACTTCATATTAAGAACTGCTCTATGTTAATATACATGTAGATTTTTCTAAATCTTGACAAGCAGTTTAAACCTCACAACATTATTTACCTCCATTTTCACAAAAATACTATACCTAAATCCTCTAATTTAAAAAGAATATACTTAGTCGTTGTTCCAAATTTTCTCCTGAATATGTTTATTGATTTCAACAAAAAAACTTCTATATAACTGTTTGACATGATCAATATGATAGCCAAAATCACTCAACTTTTTTGATAGAAACCTTTTGTTTAAGAAGTTTGTATTTAACCTCTTTGTTCCAAACACCAACTTTATTATGATAAAGTTAGTTATTTTACTAAATTCCGACAAGCTTACCTATTTGTTATTGTTTCCATGATGTAAAGACAATAACACAGATAATTCTTTATCATTCATTCATACATACGGATGGACATGCATGCATACATACATACATAAGGACATGCATACATGCATATATACATACATTTCTCCTTTTTAACGATGGTGACATGATATAAAAAAAATCTTCATTCAAGCATCATTCAGTTTTATACTGAAAGAGTTGTTAATGTTTTGACATATTTGATTTAAAAGTCCTCTTAAAGAATTTCGTTTCAGAATGACTTCAGAATAGTGCACACAATGTGGACAGATCATATATATGTTTCATTTAGCTCTTTTTAAAAATAAATAAAAAAAAACATGCTATGTAATCTATAAAGAGAAGATCATTACTATATAAGAAGCTAAGTAACACTTGCAAACACTACACTAGTGGAATTGCTCCTTATTATGGAAACGGAAATTTTCTTTTGGAATTAATTATTCTTCTGTGTCTTTATGATTGCCCTGGCTATTTTAACTGCAAGTTCAAAATATTGTTAGTGTTAAGAGGAAAAGTTAACTCAGGTTGACTTCAGAGCACCAACTGAAAAAGATAATTATGAGTCAGGCTGTTATGATAATTGCTTTACTAGATTCTGTTTTCATAAGGTGGCAAACTAGCAAAATTGTTAGCATGTAGGACAAAATGCTTAGCAGCATTTCTTCCAACTCATGACACATTGAGTTCAAATACAGCTGAGGTCAGCTGTGCTTTCATCCTTTCGGGGTCAATAAAATAAATATCAGTTCAACACTGGGGTCAAAGTAATCAACTTACCTTCTCCCCTAAAATTGCTGGCCTTGTGCCAAAACTTGAAACCATTAACTTCTGCTTTCATCAACACTGATGAATCAAAGATGGTTGTTATCTACTGGCCATAAATGATGAGGGTCCCAGTTGATCCAATCAAGGGAACAGCCTGCATGTTAAATTAATATGCAAGTAGCTGAGCACTCCACAGACACACATAGCCTTAATGTGGTTCTCAAGGAGAATCAGCATGATACAATGTGATAAGGCTGGCCCTTTCAAATACATGTACTACTCATTTCTGCTAGCTGAGTGGACTCGAGCAATGTGAAATAAAGTACTTGGCCCAAGGACACAATACACCACCAAAAAATAAATTAGATAATAATAAATTTACATAATAACATACAACGCAATGGGGTCTTTTCGTCCCTTTAAACTATTTAAGCTTTCTCCATACCCTACTATGAAGGGTATGGAGCCCTCAATGCAGGGTGACCCTACCTGCCAGCAATCCTGCATGAAAAGGCTCCCTTTCAATATACAAACATATCTTGACTGATAAAAAAAAATGTAATGGATTCTTTTTTATGATAAATAACTATACATTTCTCCATGTTACCAATTTATTCAATTAAAAAACAGTTTGTTACCCAGTCCCAAAAGCAGCCACAATTCCCTTGCTTTTGAGACAATAACAGAGAAAAGGAAAACAACATGTGTGTGTGTGGGGGGGGGGAATGTATATAAAGATAGAGATAGAGAGACTGAAAGAAAGAAGTTATTGTTTTTAGCTCAAATTCCTTCTTTAAATGCATGAGTGAGCAATGACCTTAGTTTGACCACTTGCAAGTAAAAGATGTGCAAGTGCACGCATATACACAGACACACACACACACACACATGCATGCTCACACATTTATTGTCAGTTCTAAATGTCATTATTCCAGTAAGGCACTGGAAACTTTGAAAATGAGTAAGGAAGATGTTCCAAAATTTAAATTTTTAATTTACCATAAAAATCCATGTAATCTACGCACTTTTTTCACAAAAATAAAAATAAATTCTTGGAGTGCATAAATTACACGAGTAGATCATTTCCAGAATTTTTTTTTTTGTTAAATCTTTTCTTTTTTGTTGTAAAAAGAAGTACAAAGCGTAAAAATTCATACTGGAAATTGACTCAGTTAATGTCAGAATAGGTTTTTACAGAAAAAATAATAACTTAAATACACATAATGAAGTTGACTTTTATTTATGCTGGACGGTATAATGCTTACGTTTTCTGTATAAATTTACTAAAACTATTAAACTTGTTTTTGAAGTCTGACATTTATGCAGGTAAACACAGTCTGGGCTATATTTTACATTGCTTGGAGTTTCTACCTATTGCAATGAAACACATATTTAATTTCTCCTTCGCAGTAAATGATTCATAAGTTCTTCTCATACTGACAATAACGGTAATGACAAATTTTTAAGTTTGCTTGACATTTTATAAGTGTGAAAGGGATAAAAATTTCAATACTCTGTATGAAAGGTTCTGGTAAGAATAAGCAGAAAAGAATTCTGTTTACATAATCAGTCTGATTGATCACCTCCCTCTGTCAGTTGAGTAAAGTGTCATCCAAGCTGATGTTTATTGGTAATTAAACTTAATTTGCAATACCTGTGCGTATTTATCAGCTCTGTTTTATTTTTGGTAATTCTTAACAACAACTTTTCCTGTGATTGTGATTTGAGAAGACATACAGCAGTATGCTAAAGATCAGACATAATCTCTTGTGGGCAAGAAATGTAAAGTAAAATTTATGATAAACAACACAAACACTTTGTAATTTAATAGCTTTCAATGTGATACCTGTTAAACAGAAATTATTTTCATACAATGACAATTTAATAAAATCTAATCATAAGTAAGTGAAATTATGCTAAATACAATTAAATTGAAAACCTTTTTCCCCTGGTTATATCAGCAATTTTGAAAACTTTTAGGTGTGAATTTTACATGAGTAGAAGCTTTTTTTAACAAATTTTATTCTGAAAATCACCTGCATAAATTACATGGGTTTTTACAGTAGTTTGAATTAGAATTATTGCATATATGTTCAAATGTTTTTCATTAAATCAAACCTTTTACCTTTGTTTTTTTACTCTCTACATTTTTTGTCATTTTGTCAAACACTTGATATTACTATAAGGGAGTGAGGCAAAATTAGTAACTGGGGCAAAATGAGTTATTTCCAACTTATTTTCTCCTTACTTGTTTGAAACTATTACATTGCAAGTATTGCTTCACCATTTTGTACTGTTGCATTATCTTTGGCAGTAAAAGTTGGTCAGCATAGTTGTTGAAGTTGAGAGAATTTGAAACATAGTCAGGCAACAAGTACTTTTTGCAAGAAATTTTTTTCTCAACTTTGACCCGATTGTAACTGAAGTTGCTAATAAAATATCTGGATAATTTTTGTTGTTTAGCAATCAATATTCCTTTCTCTGTAGGAATCCAAGTCAATTTTCTTCCCACACTAATTTCTAATTTGATCATTTACAATTTCCAAAAAGTGATATCCAAATTGGAGTAAAATGAGTAATGACTAATTTCAATAATTTCTTCTCTTTAACTGCTTGGTGCATAAATATAATCAGGAAGAGAGCCAATTCGCAAGATCATGAAGAAACTATAGAGAATATTTTATGCTTAGTTTTTAGATTTAGATGAGTTTCGATTTTTGCATGATCTTCTTTCATTTGACCATGATATTTTAAATTTTTATTGATTTTCTAATCTTTCTGATATCTAAGGATGGAAAAGGCAAATTTACCTCACCTAGTCTTACTCATTTTGCCACATCTAAAGTGAACATAGATAATTCTCTGAAATAGTGTTCTGAATTGTTATACTGTTTTTAATGCATTTAGAGAAGGTCATTTGCTTAGCTGATATAGTTTTTCTAAGGTAGTGAACATTTGGAAAAAAAATTTTTTTTCTCATAGTCAAAAATGCAGTAAATATTACTCATTGTGCCCCTACTGGAAAAGTGGACTTTCAGAACAGCTGTCCCATATAAGTTGGAATTACCCTGTTTTTGTCAGGATTTTTCCCTTTTCTTTTTTCATGCATTGCAAAACAATGAAGGGAAAGCTTTTAAAACAAGAATTTTAAAAACTCATGTCTTTAAAATGTTTGTCCTTCCACCCACACATACTCTGATAATGCCTTTGGAACAGCAGCAACCACTAAAATATTTCTTTCATTCCTGTAATTTTTCTGTCATTTTATTGCATTCTCCATTCTGCAACATTTGTAATTCACATTGAAGAAAAACAAATCTTCCGCCTTCGTTGTGCTTTTCACAATGAACAAAAAGTTAAACACTGCAAGTGGATGTGTGAAAAACGAAATTAGAATTTTGAAAAGTGTATCTATCAAACGACATTTTCAGTCTTTTATTTAAACTTCCTCTGCTAATTCATGAAATTCAATTACATGCAATAGATGGATTTTGAGATCTAAATTTAGTAATTTTCCAAGATTTCAATTCTTGTCTATATGGGACTCCAAAATTTGAAGTCCTTCAGGTCCCATGTTTTAAATCTGGTCCTGCATACACACATATATGGGCTTCAATACAGTTTCTGTCAACCAAATTCACTCACAAAGCATTGGTTGACTTGGCGCTTATAGTAAAAGATACTTTCCCAAGGCACTGCACAGTGGGACTGAACCTGGAAACATGTGAATACAAAGCAAGCTTCTTAACCATACTTCCATGCCTACCTACTTATCCTTGTCTTCATTCTGCAAGGGACTAAAAATGTTGTAAACACTGCTTCTTTGCAAAATATTATGAACTAAAAACATCTACAGGTGCCTGTACATATATACACATCCACACATGCATGCATGCACACACACACACACATATGAACATAGATAGAAATAAGAAGAGGGAGAGAAATACAGACACATAATAAGTTGCTACAGTCTATGACACATTTAATGGGAGCCTGAACAGTGCTTTGAGGTAGCATATTGATTTAAGTTATAGATATACCATAATCTATTGTAACTACTAAACACACTATAAGTATGACTGAATATGTTGACATAATTCCGTATGCTATTTGTATAGTCAATAATAAATCTATTTCAAGTAAGTTACAATTGCTGTAATTCCAATGGAAACAAAATTTTATCACCAACACCAATATCAGCTATCAGTGGACCGTTAAAACTATATACCATTTTAATACCTATAAACCATCCCTGCTCTTTATTCACAAAATGTTTATTGTTTCCAGGTACATACTGTATTGGTCATCAGTTTACTTCCCGAACAAGCTTACTGGTTGCACATCAACATTTTCTATTAAATCACAAACAATATTGTGAATGTTGTTTTGCATAAAGAAACTATGAATCTAATTGATACTAAATAGTCCTGTTCAAGCAGCCAGCATATAAAAGTAGCTTTGTTTTCTATAAACTAATATAAAATTTTAGAGGATACAGGAAGAGGACATCTGGGAAGGTATAGACTACCAAAATTATAAAGCTAAGCAAATATATGTTAATGAAAATAAGAGACAGTATATTTGTGGAAAGTGTGTAAATATATTATCAGGCATGTGTTTAATATACCTACATTTAGTCTCACTGTACAAATAAACTCTTTGTAAAATCCACAAGACTCTCTCCTTCTTTCAATCTCCCTCTCTCTTGGATGAAGAAACACTTTTGGAAACCTGATAATGACTAGCAGGGTAAAAATAGTCTTCCAGAATGTAATTCTCCATATATATTACAGCAAGTAATGGAAAAAATATATAAAAGAACAGGATATGGATAAACCCATTACATCAACCAACTTTTTAATTCAGAGTCATCATAATTTCAGTACTGCAAAAATTTGATATTGCTCATTTGAAAAGAGCCAAATAAAAACAAAACAAAATGAAGTCAAGTCTTAAGAAAGATGCACATTATGGAGACATAAGACTGATACTTTCACCCCTACTTGCTTCTCTCACTGTGGTTAACACTATCCTTTGCTTGCTCTATCTTGCATTCCTCCTCTCCCTTTTACATCACCTGCTCATGCCGTCTGATCTTTCCCTCTCCATTCTATTGTGTGTTTGTCTCACAACCTTCACACTCATCACATTTGTCCAACATTCCTCTGTTCAGTTGTGTTTGTTTATCACAAAAGTACTTTTCTAATTTCTCTCCATGCTAACATCTTCCCTCCTTGTTTCTGTCTCAAATTGAAATACAGCTTCTTTGTTAATAATACTCTGTATCTGGGTTGTTCATGTTTTTTGCACCATTCTTATCTCTCTGCCCAGTGTGTTTTCAGTCATAAGACTTCATTTTGTTTCATTTTATATCCTGGCACTTTCCAGATGAGTGATTCCCTTTTCCAGTGCCAGAATCATAATGACTTTGGAAGAAAAGATGGCTGACAAAATGGTTAACCAAGTTTATTTTTTGTCCTTTATGTTGTCATATACACACTTCACCATTATTTTGACCTTCATTTCTAGTGTACACAGTCATAATTTTAATCTGTTCCTATATATGCATATACATAATTTTTCATATATATATATAGCTATGTATATATGCATATATATATATATTTACACACACACACATGTGTGCATGCATATACACACATATAAATATACATACATATGTATGCATGCATATACATATATATACACACACACATATATACATATTTATGTATGCATGCATAGACATACATACACACACACACACACACATATATATATATATATGTATATGTTGGTGTGTCTAAGTTTGTTCTCCCACCATCGCTTGACAACCGATATTGGTGTGTTTATGTCCCCGTAACCTAGAGGTTCAGCAAGAGATCAATACAATGGGTACTAAACTTACAAAGAATAAGTCCTGGGGTCGATTTCTTCAACTAAAAGCAGTGTTCCAGCATGGCCACAGTCAAATGATTGAAACGAGCAAAAGAATAAAAGAATAAATGAATGCATACATATATATGTATGCATGCATATACATATACACACACACATATATATATATGCATGCATATATATATATATATGTATATGTTGGTGTGTCTAAGTTTGTTCTCCCACCATCGCT
>NC_068981.1:125356892-125360036 GCF_001194135.2 Octopus bimaculoides
ATATATATATATATATATATATATATATACATACATACACATAAATATACACATATATTTACATACATACATACAGAGTGCGATGGGTAAATTGTCACCATTTTATATTATTAATTTTGCATATGCTCATTGTTTGTTTTTGATTTTGTATATGATTGCAAGTGTGTGTGCATATATGAATAGCCTGAGATATGGCTCTGTGGTTAAGAAACTAGCTTGGCAGTCATGTGGTTTCAGGTTCATAGTGCAGCACATTGGTCAAATGACTTCTTCTATAGCCCTGGACCACCAATGCCCTGAGAATGGATTTGGTGAACAGAGACTGTGTGGAAGCCCATCATGTATATATTATATATATACTGACTGGCCATCGTGCCAGTGGCACGTAAAAGCACCCACTACACTCTCAGAGTGGTTGGTGTTAGGGAGGCATCCAGCTGTAGAAACTCTGCCAAATCAGATTGGAGCCTAGTGTAGCCATCTGGTTTCACCAGTCCTCAGTCAAATCGTCCAACCCATGCTAGCATGGAAAGCAGACGTTAAACGATGATGATGATGATGATGATGATGTGTGTGTGTATGTCTTTGTGTTTATCACCCCACCACCACTTAACAACCAGTTTTGGTTTGTTTACATCTGCATAATTTAGCAGTTTAGTATAAAAGAGAAAGATAAAATAGGTATCAGATTTAAAAGTAAGTACTGCAGTTGATTCAGTCAACTAAAACCCTTCAAGTTGGTGCCCTAGCATGGCCATAGTCTGATGACTGAAACAAGCAAAAGATATAAATAAATATACAACTGCAGTGTGGAAGGTGTTTATAAGCCATTTAAAAACACACAAAAACCATTAGATTCACTTCAACATTTAAATTTAATTTGCCAAAATATTTTTGTCGCTTTGAAACCACGACCTGATCACTGTCTGAAGTGAATCTAATAATATTTTTGTGTTTTTAAATGGTTTATAAACACCTTCCACACTGCAACTGTTTTTGTTTCAGCACACAATCTCAGATCAGGTCACTTGCTATGGAAGTACATCTCCAAAATATATATATCTATATATATGTATACATATACACACAGGCACACACACACATATATATACATAAACACACAAGTTCATAACTTTACAGATATTTAGCTGAACAAATGAATAGAGATGCAAGCAGTTTCATGGTGAGGCTCTTTTGTTTCTTTGACAGCATGTACATATATTCAAAACATAGAGTTGCTGCCAAATGAATTCCCAGCAGCATATCTTAAGTATAAAACTGCACAAGTTTGAATGTTTTTATTCTTTCATTTGAGCTTGCTTTACAACACTGCTGCGATACTGAGATGAAGCAGTTTGTTTTTCCTTGAGATTCATTTGAGAAAATTGAGAGAGAATATGATTTAATGATGTGAATATACTTCAGTACAACAGCATAAATGTGTGTGTGTGTGTATATGCATGTATGTACTATATATATATATATATATATATATATATATATATATATATGTATAAGAATATACACACACACACACTATATATATATATATACATAACATTGTTTTATTCTCATTTTCATGTGGTGTTGTATTGGTAATATTTAAACAGCTTTGAAACTAACAATAAAGCAAATTAATTCATCAAGTATGAATTAAGATTTATTTTCTGTATGTCTGTATATCATTTCTTTCCACAATCCTAGGGGAAACATTAAAAAAAAAATCATGTATTTTCTACTTGTTTACAAACTGTTTCTATTCAGAATCTGTGATCAGGACTTTAAACAATTTGAATCTATGCAATCAGTTGAATAGTTTGTTTAATCTAGTGGAACTGACTGGTGCAATAAAATTGTCCATATATTAAGTAATCAAACCATAGGCAAACAGCTGCTTCTGACAGGATCCTCTGCACTGCGGTGAGATGTATGTTTGAGGACTCAGGTCCCAAGAGTCTTGCAGGAATTGTGGGCTGAATGGATGGATGGAATGATGGATGGACGGAGTAACCAAGTAAGGCATTAAGTATAACAAATGTTGCTATAACTTAATTAACGAGGAAGGATCTATCAAGCTTATAAAGAAGCTTTGATGAGCAATGAGCCAATAAAAGAACATATATGTCGTTGCTTAAGCTGCTACAAAAAAGAAAAAAAAGGAAAAAACAAAACATCTTTTAAAATCACATCCAACCAACTTAAAAATGAGGTACATATTAGATAACAAGTGTTCTTATGCTGGTTATTATAATCACAATGTTTTGGATATTGTATCCTTTAGCCTTCTTCGGGTGCCATTGTAGTCAATAATGTTCTCAGAATATGAAACCAAACCTATTACTAACCCTTTAGCACTCAGATTATTCTATCAAATGTAATGCTTATTTATTCACATCGTTTTCAATTTATCCTGCGTTATCTTGTAGCCTTGAGATTTCAATTATGTCACTGTATATTTTTTAGACTAACATTGTAGGGTCAGTGTGAGAGGCAGGATCTTTTTGGCCAGTTTAAACATAAAACAGGTAGAACATTTTGGCCAGATATGACCGGTTTAAATGTTAAAGTGTTAAATCCACAAGAGTAGATTGCTCTCATTTTGTAGTCCATTCCAGGAATATTCTCCTTATTAGATAATCTGTTACTTGTTGTGCTTCAGCTAGATTATATACAACTTGATTAACCCAGACTTTCAATTCATGTCCACTAGCTAAGATACTAAACTTATTATTCAGTACCCTATTGTACAAAAGGACAATTAGGTAGAGAAAATTAGGAGCTGTAAACTTAACTTTTTTTATGGTTGTATGTTAAATGTTTTTTCCTTTCTTAATACAAAGCAAGATGGTCCAATGCTTAATACATGTGACTATAACAACTATGACATGTACACTAGTCTGAATATATTAATTTACAAGAACAATTCTTTGACTAAACTTCCATGTGTAGTTAAGAAGCTCAATTTCCAACAAGTTCAGTCCCACTGTATGGCACCTGAGGCAAGCATCCTCTACAATAGACCATGGCCATTCAATGCCTTGTAAGTTTGGTAGGCAGTGTGTGTATGTGCATACATGTGTGTGTGTGTGTGTGTGTGTGCGTGTGTGTGTGCATGTCTCTCTCTCTCTCTCGCTTTGTACTGGG
>NC_068981.1:125360046-125363862 GCF_001194135.2 Octopus bimaculoides
TTCAATTAACCAATTCAAGGCAGTGCCCCAGTATGGCCACAGTCCTATGACTGAAACAAGTAAAAGATAAAAGATAAGAAATTCAAACAAAAAACGCATAATGTGTCTGAATGAAGAATGAGACAGCTACAGATGGAATACAGTTGATGACAGGTGTACACAATCAGGGCTTATCTAGAGCTAAATAACAAAAACATCAACAATCAATAAACTAGCCAAAACCTTGATGCCACTTTCAAACAGGATGACCAAGTAGAAACTGCCAGCACTATAATGCTATATTCAGACTAGAAGAGAAAGTTGTACCTTGTAAGGTTTGGCTGACTAAATATTAGGCTAATATCAGCCTTAGATTTTATAACAGAACATTAATTGACTGGTAGTCTAATGCCAGAGTGAGTTCTAAAGATACACCTGCAGCTAACTAGTAGACCAACACTATTTTCAAAATGAATAGAGTCGTAGATAATCATAGTATGCAACTACTTTTGGACTGCATGTGTGTGTTGTGTGTGTGTGTGAGAGAGAGAGAGAGAGAGAGAGAGAGAGAAAGGGAGAGAGGATGGGAGAAACTATCTTCAAAAGGGCCTCTAACAGAGTTAGAGACAGAGATTGGGAGAGGACTTATAACATTTTACTTGTTTCAATTATTGGACTGTGGCCATGCCGGGACACCACCTTGAAGAGCTTAGTCAAACAAATCAATCCCATAACTTATTTTTAAGCCCACCATATACATATACGTGTGTGTGTGTGCACATGTGCGTGCGTGTGTGTGTGTGGCAGGTTTCTTTCAGTTTTCATCTTCCAAAATTTACTTGCAAGGCCAAGGACTATAGTAGAAGACACTTGCCATGTAGTGGGGCTGAACCCAAGACCACTCAATAAAGAAGTAAGCTTCTTAACCACAAAATTGCTAAAAACTTTTCAAAAGTACTAATCAGGTAACTTTGAAAGTGAATTAACACACATATTTCACAGTTGAAGGATTTTACATATTAACAGAACATTCCGGGCAAAATATCTTGTGGAGATGGAATATGTCATGAGAGATTTGTTACTGAATTTTTGGCAGGATATCAATACAGGAACATGACAATAAATTGGTTTGTGTAATAAAAGTTATTTTAGAAATTGTTTTAGATCTTATGAAGATAACTAATTCTAGACACCTCTTAATTGGTTCTTTTATATCAGTAAGAATCAGCATTATACTAACAGTGTTTCTTTGGCACTTTCTGTATTAATCTGACTGTCATACGTTAATTATTATTTCCTTTCTAATATTAAAGTCAGAGTGACAAGAATTAGCAAGCTAGCTTTATTAATAAAGTAAACAGCAGGATCTGGGGAAGCTAGTGGTGTTCTTTGTTGTGAATATGAATAGTAGAACAGTGAAATAAATTGACTCACTATGGGGAAGACAGAAAGTCTAATGACTCAAACAGAAACTTAAACCCTTTAACACGTTTTCTCAATATGAATATTAGTTGAAGAACTAATAAAAGAAAGCTTAGATGAAAATAAGTCAAGTTGTTTCAACAGCAAGTATTAGAGTTACTAAATTAACTACAGCCTAATGAGCTGATGCTAGTGAAACCTCTATACACTCACCCTACCTGTTAGACTCCACATTTGTATTGAGTCCTCTATCAGATAATGTTCAATCTTTTGTTTCATTTAACATGTTCTCCATGCTAGCCTGGCTTTAGATTAAAATAGATTTCAATGCAGGATTTTTATGGCTGGACGCACTACCTGTTGCCAACCTGCATCTATTTTTCAAATAAAGGAATTTTTATTTCAGAGAAATATCTGTGCCGAGTTAGTTGCATACTTCACTGGATGCAGCTCAATCACAATATCCACAATATGTTTAAAGATGAGCTGCAAACAGTGACATCACTATCTGTACCTAAGTTAGCAAAGTTTTGCAAACATTTACATAAATGTATGAGTGCATACACACAGATACATATGTGACATATCTGACAAGCTTCTTTCAGTTTCTGAGCACAAAATTCCTTCAGACATTGGTTGTCTCAGGGCTGTAGTAGACAACACTCACTCATGGTATCATGCAGTGGGACTGAACTCAAGGCTATGTGGTTAAAAGCAGCATTTTTAACCACAGAGCCAATTGTTGCTTTAAGGAGATTTTTAAAACAATTCAAATAAATACAGTAATCTATTTTCTTTATTAATATTTAGACAATTTAGCCAAGATAGTTTTTCCTTCTAATTTACAATGTCTTCTTGATATTCGGTCAGGAAATTATTGTTTTAATGCTTGCAAATACTGAATGAATTTGTCAAGGCCCAAAGAGACTTAAATTTTATTTACCAAAATGTGACAAAAGTATATCAAAAGACCAAGTCAGCAATGGTACTTAAAATTATATTCATATTTGTATTTTATACTGCAGTACTGTAGTCAGAGACTGCTACGAGAGAGGGTTGAAAAGTTCACAGGCTGACTATCGAGGAGTGATGTTGGAGCTGTGAAGTCTTGGATGCACTAATTTCAGCTTTTTTATTAAATGCTACATTGTTTCTTTTGAGGTTAAATGACATCTGACTGTTCAAAGAACAGTGACTTCTCTTGAAAATGTACAAAATTTGACATTGCAGTGCTACAAGCTAACTACAGAAAAATGGTTTAGCCCCAAAGGAAATTCATGTTGACATGGCTGCTACATTAGGAGATGATGTTCCAACTTTATCAACAGTGCAAAAGTGTGAAGATGAATTTAGGAGGGGAAAGGAGAGTCTTGAAGATGATCCGACATCTGGACATCTTGAAACTGCCACCACCAAGAAAAATACATGTTCACTACAAGGGGAAGGATGACAGGCAATTGACTATAAATCAAATAAACAATGCTATTAGTATATCCTGTGAGAGAGTTAAGAATATTTTGCACAATGAACTTGGTATGATGAAGGTTTCTGCACAGTGGGCGCCACATCTTCTGATACCTGATCAAAAGTACACCAGTCTGATCACATCATGGGAAAATCTGACATTGTTTGAAGCAGATCCAGCTGGTTTCTTTGAACGTTTCCTAAGCCAAGATGAGTGTTGGGTTCAACACTTTGAGTCAGAGACATTCCATGTAACAGAAACACCCCTCCTCACCTGCTCCAAAAAAGGCCAAAGTTGTTTCATCTGCAGGGAAGGTGATGGCCTCAGTTCTTGGGGATGTAAAAGGTATTGTGTTTATTGACTATCTTTAAAAGGGCCACACTGTCAATGGGGAGTGCTATGCCAACTTGCTGAGGCTGTTACAAAAGGCTATAAAGATCAAATACACACAAACACACACACACAAACACACACACACACACACACACACACACACATATATATACGTATATATATATTAAAATATTAAAGCAGAAAAGAAAAGGTGAACAGTTTGGCAGGACTTGATAAGGACATTTCATTTAGCTAAATAACAAACGTTTACTAAGTGCATAGCTATTAGTTTGAGTCACCATGATGAAAACTCATTGTATCCTTTTACATATATATATACATACACACACACATATATACACACACACACACACACACACACACACACACACACACATATATATATATACAATATATATATAATATAATAAATGCGCCCTTTTAAAGCCTAGCCAGGCTCATGGGCCCAGTTTTCCGGTTTTTATAGCGCATGTGTTCCGCAGCTGGACAGGATGCCAGTCCATCGCAGCATTACTCAATTTTTGCCAGCTGAGTGGACTGGAGCAACATGAAATGAAGTGTTTTGCTTAAGAACACAACGCGTCACCCAGTCCAGG
>NC_068981.1:125364040-125373222 GCF_001194135.2 Octopus bimaculoides
ATATATATATATATATATATATATAGGGCTGACCAAAGCCTTGTGAGTGGATTTGGTAGGCAGAAACTGAAAGATGCCTATCATATATATATATATGTGTATATATATATACATATACATACAAAAATACCCTGTTGTTGATGTAGTAATTCCAATGAAGGAGCCTTGGATCTCAGTTAGAAACTAGCTCTTTCTCTATTGACAAGAAATCTTGAAATAAAACTGAGTCACACACACACACATACACACATAACAAATAAACTGGTGCACTGAACAAAAAAAATCCTGTACATACTCTGGTCAAACTAGAGATAAGTTTGACCACAATTAGAGATGTTAGTATTCACAAAATAAAAATAAAATAAAATTGCAGGATATGAATTATTATAAAAAATAACATAAAGAATGACATATATATATATATAGCAACAAATTCTTCAATTCCTAGGAAATTACGAAAGTTTCAAACCTGATTAAATAAAGCAAGGTTATGTTATTACACAGGTAATTGACCATTGTTATAATTTCCTCTCAACTACAACTGCAGGCATTCACTAACATAAGTGGGATGATTTAATGCTTCTTTTCTCTCTCTTTATATGTTTGCTGTTTATTTTGTACAAATATTTCCATTCTAATTCTTTGAAAAGTTTTAAATAAGAAGCACCTATCACTTTATATCACTGCACATTTCCTTGTGGCATTCCTTCTTCACATGAAGCTAAAGAGGTCTTCTGATACAAGACAGAAGAAATAGATTTTATGAAGAGGTTAATCTTATCAAACTTGATGCTACATCTTTCATTCGCCAATTAAATATGAGTGAAAGAGGGATCTTCTATGCAGCTGCTTGACCGACAAGAAATAGTGACCAAATTTCCCTCTATTCATACATTAATGTCCCAAAAAAGAAGGACACATTGACAACGTATGATGCATCAAAGCTAAATGACAACACAATAGCTTATTAAACATCAAATGAGAAGACACTAGATTCCTTGAGAATGGTGACTGTGGTCTTTGCAGCAATATAATTGACCATATTATCCCTCTAAAATGTGTGACTCTCTGCCTATGTTGTTGTTATTATTATTATTATTATTGTTCAGTAGTTTTATTTTTATAACGTGCTTTCACTTCACTACCGAGCGCAGCTCTGTGTGCCTTGGGTATGTGCTGTGATGCTCTTATGGTTACTGTATTGAAAGTGCTTTGCATAGGATGTGTGCTGTGCCCAGTAGTGCAACTTTCTGTTTGTTATATATATTTGTAAGTCCTGATGTTTTTGTTATGTATTTGTCTGAATTTTTTTTATTATACCTAAGGCACCTACTATGATAGGAATTGTATCTGTTTTTAGATTCCACATTCGAGTTACCTCTATTTCCACGTCTTTGTATTTTGAAAGTTTTTCCATTTCTTTTAGGGAAACGTTGTCATCTGCTGGTATTGATACATCAATTAGAAAGCATTTTTTCCTTCATGATCTTTGACAACTATATCTGGTCTATTGGCCTTAATTTCTCTATCTGTGTGCATTGGCATATCCCAGAGTATGGTTGCTTTCTTGTTTTCTGTGACCTTTTCTGGCGTGTGTTTATACCATCTTTTTTCTGTTGTTATTCCATATTATTATTATTATTATTATTATTATTAAAGTGGTAAGCTGGAAGAATGATTATACTATCAGACAAAATGCTTAGCAACATTTAAATCCATCTGTACATTCTGAGGTTGACTTTGCCTTTCATACTTTCGAAATCAATTTAAAAAAGCTCCATTGAATACCAGTATTGATGTAATTGACTAAAGCTCATGCCTGCAAATTTCAGGCCTTGTGCCTATGGAAGAATGAATTATAATTGTTATTATTATTATTATTATGCTTTTAATCTGTGTGTTTGATGCAGTTACTTGCTGGGTCATAAACCCAGCAACCTAAGGCAAGTAAAGGTTAAGAGATGCTTAGATGTAATTGAAAGTTTGGGGAGAGGAAGTGGAAGACAATACAGGAATACATTCATATAATACAACATAGCATAAGACATTTAATTTGGAAGCATTTTTTTAAGGATGTAAGCAGTACTTGTCAACACAGTCTTATTATGAAGACGAAAGCAGCACCAAAAGAGTGAATTTTCTAATTCAGTTTTGTCAAATTTTTAGTGAACAGACAGAATTGATATATTTGTGTTAATTATTCATTTTACATCCTTATATACCGAAGACCTACAAGACTCCATTCTGCCATTTATACCTCCAGGGTTAGCAACACAAGTACCAGTCAAGAGTAGCAAGTGATAAAACTGATTACACTTCTCCCCCAAACTTGTGGCTCTGAACCAAAAAATAGAAATTAATATTTCTTATTGTTGTTGCTGTTGCTGTTGTTGTTATCATCATCATTATTACTATTAAGGCAAAAGCGGGAAGCTGGCAGAGTCATTAGCATGCCAAGCAAAATGCTTAGTGGTATTTCAGCTGTCTTTACGTTCTGAGTTCAAATGCCGCTGGGGTCAACTTTGCCTTTCATTCTTTTGGGGGTCGATGAATTAAGTACCAGTTGCATACTGGGTCAATCTAATTGACTGGCCCCCTCCCCCAAAATTTCACTCCTTGTGCTTCGAGTAGAAAGGATTATTACTATTAAAGCAACAAGCTGGCAGAATTGTTAGCTTGCCAGACAAAATGCTGAGCAGCATTTTCTTCAAGCTTACATTCTGAGTTCAAATGTTGCTGAACTCAACTTTATCGTTCATCCTTCCAGGGTTGATGAAATACGTACCCGTTGAGCACTGGTGTGGATGTAATCGACTAGCCCCTTTCCCCAGCATCAAAGAAAATGCCTTTCAGTATTCATCCAAGTTCATTATGTTCAACTCATGAAAGGTGAATGTGACTGCAAAGTCAACTTTGCCTTTCTCCCTTTCAGGGTTGATAAAATAGAATACCAGTCGAGTATTGGGGGTCAAAGTTATTGACTTATCCCCTCCTTTTAAGATTGTATCTAAATTAAAAACACTTGCCATTTCTTCTGGCTTTATGTTCTGAGTTCAAATTCTGCCTTTCATCCTTTTGGAGTTGAATAATCAAGTACTAGTCAAGAACTAGGGTTGATGTAATCAACTAAAACTCTCCACAAAATTTCCACGTTTTGTGTCTATATAAGAAAGAATTATTAAACATAGTAAGCTGGAAGTTTCATTAGTATGTCAGACAAAATGCTTAGTGGCATTTCATCCATCTTTACATTCTGAGTTCAAATTCCACCAAGGTCAACTTTACCTTTTGTCCTTTTGAGGTCAATGAAGTAAGTACAGTCTGTAAAGCAGTTGGTGATAGGAAGGGCATCGAACCACAAAAACCATGTCAAAATTGATCAAATGAGCAAGGCGAGATTCCTAACTTGTCTAAGAAATCAGGAACCTTGTGTAAGAACTGACTTGGAGTGCATCGACCCATCCAACATATACCAGCATAGTAAAATTATGATAGTAAAATTATAATTATGTCTTACAAAGATTTATATTTACTAATTTACATACATTTTACTATGTTAGCTCAGAATACCTGAGCTGCCAGAAGGCTATATATTTCAATACTCTATTACTAGTAAAGCAATGTGTACAGGGAAAATACTTAAAACTCAAAAGACTTTGACCATCTAATTGTAAATAGCTACCTCAAGACAAGAAAAACTCTGTCCTAAAAACAACAATAAACCTGTAAAACTGAAAATCATTCTAAAATCCAATGAGAAAACCTCTATGCAATTACCTGACCTGTTAGAAATAGCTGTCAAATTTCCTCAAATCAAATTCTACCATTTTAAATATATTGGACAAAGTAATTTGTGATGTACTAAAAGAAAAGGAAAAGACAGGACAATTACAGCCAGAATGCTTTTAATCTGAAAGAAATTGTATTGCCACATACTTATGTTTTTGTTGTTTAGCCCAAGGACAGCCCTGATCAAGTAGACATATGATTGGAGGAACTCCAGCCATAACCATACCACATTTTTAGGGATATCTGGGAGCTGCATTAGCCAATGTATACTTCCTGTTTTAGGGAAAGAGAAATGGTATGAGGAAGATTTAGCAGCTGTTTGTAGTGGGTTGAGTAACTGAGAAGACAGGCCTTCATTGGCTCATATGTACATATAATAATAATAATAATCCTTTCTATAATAGGCACTAGGTCTGAAATTATGGGGAAAGGGGCTAGTTGGTTACATCAACCCCAGCGTGTAACAGGTACTTATTTCAGCGACCCCAAAAGGATGAAAGGCAAGGTTGACCTTGGCGGAATTTGAACTGAGAACGTAAAGACGGATGGACATGTCACTAAGCATTTTACCTGGCATGCTTCATCCGTCTTTATGTTCTGAGTTCAAATTCCACCGAGGTCGAGTTTGCATTTCGTCCTTTTGGGATCAATAAAAGAAGTACCAGTCAAGCACTGGGGTTGATGTAATTGACTTACTCTTCCCCAAAAATTGCTAACCTTGTGCCAAAGTTTGAAATCATTATTATTATTATGATAATGATGATGAACTTGTATGAAGTGCTCAGGTGTATTTCATTGACAGCACATAAACGGTTTCCTTTTCCATATAACCTAAAGCTCACTAAGTATGTTGTTGGCACTCTGTCGGTTACGACGTCGAGGGTTCCAGTTGATCCGATCAACGGAACAGCCTACTCGTGAAATTAATGTGCAAATGGCTGAGCACTCCACAGACACGTGTACCCTTAACGTAGTTCTCGGGGGAGATTCAGCGTGACTCAGAGTGTGACAAGGCTGGCCCTTTGAAATACAGATACAACAGAAACAGGAAGAAAGAGTGAGAGAAAGTTGTGGTGAAAGAGTACAGCAGGGTTCGCCACCATCCCCTGCCGGAGCCTCGTGGAGCTTTAGGTGTTTTCGCTCAATAAACACTCACAACACCCGATCTTGGAATCGAAACCGCGATCTTGTGACCGTGAGTCCGCTGCCCTAACCACTGGGCCATTGTGCCTCCACATCATTAAGTATATAACATGCTGAATGAGCAGAGCTAAGTTGCTGACCTTATATGTAAATATATGTGCAACGGAAATTTTTAACAGTAACAATTAGGGAAAAAAACGAACAAAAACAGTAGTTTTGCATTATTATCACAGAATGTTTTAGCTTAAAAGTTCTAAGATAGCAGTTTGGATATTCAGATACACAAACATTATGAAGGCAGTAGAATCAAATGTTTTGCTTACAGAACATGTCTGATGTGTGCAAAAAATAAAGTGGTCAACATCTTCCAATTAATAGAAGAAAAAAAACTGAACATTTTATAATGATTTTGAAGATATAGTTTCAGTTTAAGAAGAAAAAAATATTCAACAGTAAATTATCTTCAGAATCTGTTTGG
The DNA here is from genome assembly GCF_001194135.2 of Octopus bimaculoides. Lineage (NCBI taxonomy): Eukaryota > Metazoa > Mollusca > Cephalopoda > Octopoda > Octopodidae > Octopus > Octopus bimaculoides. The sequence goes on from NC_068981.1 coordinate 125,369,451, forward strand.
AAAATACCACAAATTCTTCATAATTAATAATACAGAATTTTATTTTAGAACTATGTGTTAGCAAAGGAAAATATCTCATAGTTGAAAAACGGACACTAATTTTTCAGGAACTTTTCTTGTTCAACCTTGTTTATTCAACTGATGGAGGATATGTATATTATTACAATACATTCTTTTACTTGTTTTCTTTTCAAAATTATGATGAATTAAATGCACAAAATTCAACCTTAACATGTTTCTTTTCATACCAAACCTTAGATTCATAGAAACTAAGTTTCATATTTGAATTTATTACCACTTTGGCAATCACATTGTTTATCATACTTTCAACAAGACAAAAAGAAAAGTAGTGTATCGTATAGTAAACAAATATAATATTCCTGTTATCTAAAAATTGTATTACTATTCATTTTGTTCACAAGTTAATATGACAAAAGTTATGAAAGTTGTTATCAATCATACATCACCTAAGTCAGACGAAGCAGTTAACATTTCTCACATGCAAAGTGTTCGTAATCATGCACTAACAAATAATAAGTAAATACATAAATACATAAATAAATCTGTTTATAATGCACAAACCCAATTTTCAATGATACAGTAATGATAATTAGTCACAACAAATTAATAATTTCAAATAAAAGTTATTTCATTTAAACTTAAAACCTGAATTAGATATTTGTATGTAAACCACAAAGACTTTACAGTGTGCTTGTATGTTTATGTGCATTAAAAATAAATGATCTAGTACTGAGACAGAAACTAAAATAGTACAGAAATTAGCAGCAAAATTTCAAATTTCTGTTGCTACATAATGCACAATATGTGAAACAAAGATGAAACATCGATGAACTTTGATATGCTCGGCACTTGAACTACAGATACAGAGATCATAAAAAGATTGTTACTAAAAACAATAAGACATGAATAAATAAGATTTACTCTAGAACTTTCATGCATTACATAAGTGGAACTAAGCTCAACCCAATCATAATTTCCTTGAGAAAAATGGTGCCTAAATGAGAACTTACGTGGAGTGGTTTTGTTGACATAAATGGAAATATCTTTAATGCTATGTGGAAACCTTTATAACTTTGGTAACTGTAAATTACAAGTGTTGGTTTTAGTTCACTGTATACCAAAACATGTTAAAAACATATTTACCTTGTTCAAAATTTCCATACATTGAACCAAAGTCGACACTTGTAAGCTACTGCTGTAAGCAGTCTTAAGTAGTGAGTACACCTCAAAAGCTACATTTCAAATGGAGATTCTGGGAATCAAGTTTTGCATCCAGTCACCTTATCATTGTCATCAGGAATTTTACATGCAGATTTTTAATACTAGATGAAACTTACTGAGTCAGTATTGAAGGCCAGATGCACTTCCTATTGCCAATCCTGGTTTTGAAATAAAGTATTTATTTGTTTCTATGATAAATGTAAACAGCAACATCTTCACCTAAATTGTGATATCTTTTAAGCTAGAGCATATAAATAATGTCAGGGTACAAATACACACACGTTGTATACTTGAATGTACATATATATATATATATATATATATATATGCACACATACATATATCTGTATCTGTCTGTCTGTGTGTGTGTAATTATGTACGTATATATATGATGGGCTTCTGTACAGTTTCCCACTGCCAATCCCATGTATAATGCATTGGTCAACCTGTGGCTATAGTAGAAGACAACTACTCACAGCACCACGCAATGGGAACAAACCCAAAGCCAAGTGGTTGCAAATATTCTTGACCACATAGCCATGCCTACACCAACATAAGCAGTTGCCTTTTCTCTCCCCAATCAGGTATCAGCTGCTCATCTTTCATAACTTTATACTAACCTGCACTAATTGAGCTCTAACAAGAGTCATTATGTGGTTGCTTGACCTGCTAGGAAAAGGTACCAAATGTCCCTCAGATCACTCCCCACTGTATTAAAAACAGGAAGGAAACATTAGACAATGTAGTCTTATACATCCCTCAAAAATGATGTCATGGTCACTTTTGTTTACTTTTGACAATTGGCCTGCCGAATGACAATTTGACCTAGAGTTAAGCAACAGCTTGTGCTTATACAGTTGAACTAATAGTGAAATAGTACAAATACATTCAGTACATTTTCAGTCAACGTGTGTGTGTGTGTGTGTGTGTGTGTGTGTGTGTGTGTGTGTGTGCATGCATGCGTGCGTGCGTGTGTACATAACTTCAGGTTAGCTAACGCATCTGCTAATCTACATTTTTTTGAAAGGCCTCATCTGAATGAGAACCTTGAAAATGTTGCATAAAAGAGTACTCTGACAATGGAGAGTGGTTGTTTACAGTTCATCAGCTGTTGCATATGACAATGAGTACATCCCAGCAATGTTTAGAACATTGTTATAGTAAGATAGGTTAGGTTTATAATACATCTTTTAGTGGAGGCGCAATGGCCCAGTGGTTAGGGCAACGGATTCGCGGTCATAGGATCGCGGTTTCGATTCCCAGACTGGGCGTTGTGAGTGTTTATTGAGCGAAAACACCTAAAGCCCCACGAGGCTCCGGCAGGGGATGGTGGCGAACCCTGCTGTACTCTTCCACCACAACTTTCTCTCACTCTTACTTCCTGTTTCTGTTGTGCCTGTAATTCAAAGGGTCAGCCTTGTCACACTGTGTCACGCTGAATATCCCCCGAGAACTACGTTAAGGGTACACGTGTCTGTGGAGTGCTCAGCCATTTGCACGTTAATTTCACGAGCAGGTTGTTCCGTTGATCGGTTCAACTGGAACCCTCGACGTCGTAAGCGACGGAGTGCCAACAACAATAATACATCTTTTATTATCTTGATGTAACCTTACTACAAATCTAGCCTCCCAATAATACCTGTACATTGAATAAAGAAATACTGAGTGGTAACCCATAGAAGCTATGTATTTCATGCTACTTAACTTTGGTAGCCTCTAGAAACAGTGTATCTTATGCTATTATCCATCATGATTGATGACACTCTGAACACCAAATGAAAACCTGGCTTTGATTAACTGTTGATTCTGTACAAAGCTCATCTAAAGCTCAAAGTAGAATACTGCTCCAACATCTGGGATGGTGCCACTGCTACACATAAACATCCTAGATAACATTCAAAAGAAGGCTATCTACCTGATAGGAAAATACACAATTCAACCTCTAATTCTTATATGGAGTGTCCTTACTCTATCTTTTCTATTTGTTCTATAACCTCTGCCGTTCAGAAGCACTTTTATACCATCACCAGCTAACCCATTCAACACATCTCTCTCTTTCATCTTGTTATCCATACTATGTATCGCTTACTGCTTACAAACCCCATGCTAATCTCCCTGACCATTCTTTCATTCCTTGAACATCAACTCACTCAATATTTTCCTGCAGACATTGATTTACAAATGTTTAACGCTTTAGTATTTAATTCAGCCATATCCGCCCCAAATATTCTCCATGTATTATGTTAAAACTGATCAGATCCAACCTCTCACACCCACCCTACAATGTCATTCTAAAAATATACAAAAGCACCATTGAAATCTTGAAACAACAGGAAAATGTGTGATTAATTCAGAACATAGGCACAGGAATGGCTGTGTGGTAAGTAGCTTGCTTACCAACCACATGGTTCCGGGTTCAGTCCCACTGCGTGGCACCTTCGGCAAGTGTCTTCTGCTATAGCCTTGGGCCGACCAAAGCCTTGTGAGTGGATTTGGTAGACGGAAACTGAAAGAAGGCCCTTGTATATAT
>NC_068981.1:125373525-125400198 GCF_001194135.2 Octopus bimaculoides
GAGTGTATGTATATGTTTGTGTGTCTGTGTTTGTCCCCCCCAACATCGCTTGACAACCGATGCTGGTGTGTTTACGTCCCCGTAACTTAGCAGTTCGGCAAAAGAGACTGATAGAATAATTGCTAGGCTTACAAAGAATAAGTCTTGGGGTCGATTTGCTCGACTAAAGGCGGTGCTCCAGCATGGCCACAGTCAAATGACTGAAACAAGTAAAAGAGTAAAAGAGTAAATAAGCAATACATTTGACAGAGAAATCTGAATGTTAAATGGTTGATATACTGAACACTAGTTGTATCAATCTCAGCAGTCTCCAGAAGTTGGCAAAAGACAGGAGCATTGTCTTGCCCTCACAACATTAAAAAGAAATAAATGAAGTAACCTGTTTCATTCAAGATGATTCTATATATACACAGACATAAATTAGGATCTATATAATTTTGTTATAATGTATCATTGAAACTGTACCATCTGTTGCTTATGTGACCTAACTGTCATGCCAGTGAGAGAAAAATGCATTTATTGATAACATTCACTCTCATTGAATTCAGTTGTACAACAACAAATCTGAATTGAACACTAAACTACAGTTCAAAGGGTGTGTTGCAGCAAAATGGAGAATCTGTACAGGATGGAGAGAAAGATGAACCATTACAAATTAGACACACAGTATGATTTAATGATGTAGTAAAAATCTCAGGTAATACAGTTACAAGATACATACATACATCATCATTGTCATCATCGTTTAATGTCCACTTTCCATGCTGGCATGGGTTGGACGGTTTGACTGACAACTGGCGAGCCAAATAGCTGTACCAGGCTCCAACTGATCTGGCAGAGTTTCTACAGCTGGATGCCCTTCCTAACGCCAACTACTCTGAGAGTGTAGTGGGTGCTTTTACATGCCACTAGCACAAGGGCTAGTCAGGCAGATCTGGCAATGGCCATGCTCAAATGGTGTTTTTTTATGTGCCACCTGCACAGGAGCCAGTCCAGCGGCACTGGCAACAACCTCGCTCGACTGTTGCTTTTCACATGCCACAGGCACAAGTGCCAGTAAGGCGATGCTGGTAACGATTACGCTTGAATGGTGCTGTTTATGTACCACCGGCACGGGAGTCAGTCAGCGGCCCTGGTAACGATCATGTTCGGATGGTGCTTTTAACGTTCCACTGGCATGGGTGCCAGTCAGGTGGTGCTGTCATTGGCCATGTCAGCAAATTTGATCTTGACTGTGATTTCACTTGCCTCAACAGGTCTTCGCAAGCAATGCACAAGTAGGCTTGAAACATTAAAAAAGTTGAATATATTTGATAATCAGAAAAAGAAAATTGAGTAATTGTTTTCTTTTTATCAATAAATATGGGAGATAAATCTGAACAGTTTCTCTTGCTTGGAATCTTCAGTAGACAGATATATAATCCTGTTATAATAGCTGAAGTGTTGATGACTGAATCAACTCTGTGAACATGCAATAGCAAATATTTGTTAAGAGAGAGAAAGCAAGGAATAGTAGAGTGGGGAGAAAAGAAACTTGCATACAAATTGAAGTTTTCAGGCACTATCTACATGATAAACGATAAGTAGGCAAAAGCATTTTTAATGGCATATAACTTGGCTATAAATCTTTTGCGTGCAGGTGTATGTGTGTGTGTGTGTGTGTGTTTTCATGTATGTGCATGCACTTTTATGTACTCATGTGTGCATTAACCCATTGATTTTATTCTAACATCTACCAATCAACTTGCTTTTAAACTGTTTGAATTTCAGACATCAATAGGAATTCATTTAATCTTCTCTGTAGAGTTATATAATCAAAATAGCATGATTGGCTCAGGTGATGATGCTGCAGCCACATTTTACTAGTCTATCTGTGTAAAAATCTTAAGTTTTTTTTCTTCTGACACAAGTATGTCCACTGAATGCATATAATCCTTTCTACTACAGGCACAAGACATGAAATTTTATAGGGAGGGGGCTAGTTGATACACATCAAGCCCATTGCTCAAATGGTACTAATTTTATTGAGCCCCAAAAGGTTGAACGGTAAAGTCAACATCAACAGAATTTCAACTCAACATAAAAGTCAGAAGAAATGCTGCTAAGTATTTGGTCCAATGTGTTCACCATTCTGTCATCTTCATACCTCACTGAATGTTATAATAACAAATATAATCAATAATTGCAACATTATTTTAGATGATTGATTGTAAGAGTTGTTGGTGTCAGATAAAATATGTTACAATATTTGTTCTGGCTTTCTGTGCTCTGAACTCAAATCTTACCATCATGGTGAGATTTGCTTTTCATCCTTCCAGGGTCAAGGTCATTAAAGAAAGGATTCTTTCTTTGTGTTGGTATACCCCACTGTTCTCTCCCTCTCCCCCTCTCTCTCCCTCCCCTCTCTCTCTCCCTCCTCCCTCTCTCTCCCCAGTAGTCATAGCCTGGATGTTCCATTGGAACCTTACATAAAACATCTCTGTGCCATATCAGAGAAGTGGCTCAACAAGAACATGAAAGATTAATTTTAAGGGATTAGCTTAAAGTAAACATTGCAATTCCAAATAATTCTTTCTACTATAAGCACAAGGCTTGAAACTTTGGAGATGCAAGCTAGTCAATTACATTGACCCCAGTGCTCAAATGGTACTTATTTCATTGATTCTGAAAGGCAAGGCAGACCTTGACAGAATTGAACTCACAATGTAAAACCAGAATAGATGCTGCTAAGCATTTTGTCTAGTATGCTAACAAATCTGCTAGCTCACCACCTTCCAAAGTCTAAATATTTGTTGAAAGCTAACCATGGATTTGCTGTTTGAGGGAGAAAATCCATTCTACACTCATCCATCCAGTATTAGTTTTATATTTGAACAGACAGCATGAATATTGCCTGCGAGTAACTAGAAAACTTTTATCATTTATTGTATTTATGATACTCAAAGTATTATAATTATTAAAGAAAGAGAAGGGTGCTCATGAATCACCCTGAAATTATGGTCATTATTTCACCATCAAGACAATGACTTCAATCACTACTTCAGGGAATGATGGCCCCGTCTGACATGAGTTCCAGTTTTAGATGGTTACAGTTGACTGTATTTGGTATGAGTCCTTGTACAAGGTTGTAGAACCCTTGGAAAAACTACTGAAATACATGATTGATATCAAGCAGAGGATAAGCATATCACATTGGTAGATAATGAGCTCTTTAACTTTAGCTGGTAATCCCCAAGAGATATGGTTTCTGAATAAAAACAAGGGTTAGTGGTCAACCTCAATAACTGATATGATTACATGATGCATATAGTCATATCAATTATTTTTCTGGAAAAGTGCATCGCATAATTAATTGCACCATGGTTCAAAAACATCAAGGAACTGTACATATTAGTAGATCTATGATGTTTGATTCAGCCCCTTTCACATTAGGTCCCATTTCAGAACTTGTTCACCACGAGGAAGCCATTGAAGAAGTCACCTTAAATTCTTCTGGACACATCATTTCTAGTATTGAGAAAGTTTGAGCATGGCAACTAATTAGATTTATGTCAACTGCTCTAGTTAACATTTTTAATGCTCAAACTTAAAATATTATAAGTCATACAAGAATAAGTAAAAGATGCGAAGATATAAGTGATTTGCCATACAAGAGCACACACTCTTTCATCCTAACACTGATATTGACTATTATTAATCTGTTGATAGCTACAGACTAATTATTTCATCTGCAATCAAGAACAGTGTAAATTCCACTATTAGTGGGCTAATTTATCTCTTTTCATCACAAGAAGATTTTGATAGCCTCTTCCATAAAGAATCTATATCAGCATGTATGTTAGCTCTGAAATTTGGGGCTATCTTAAAAATAACTATTATTTCCCACAAGAGTCTTCATAATTCTGCTGAAGAGTCAAAAGTGTCCTATCATAATTTATGTTGCATTCTTGACCATATTATATCCTACAATTTTTTTACTAGTCCCAGAGGACTCTAATGCAAAAATAAGTTTATGGCTGCTAAATTTACTTTTAGCATGCAAAGAGAAATTGGTGGGGAGGGGGACTGCCTGATTTCTTGGAAGAATACAGCATTCTTGCCAATAAAGTTTTTATGAAGTTAAGTAATCAGCTTTGGGCCTTTGAATATCCAAATGGTGATTGTGCCTAAATTAACTAAAATATTTTCAGACAATCTATTTATGAGAAATTGATTAAGCTAGGAAAAGACATGTAAAATAATTCATGAAAGACAAATAGATTTGCTAAAAATATGTAGGTTGAAATATTCATTATATAAAGTAATTTAGAAAAACTGTTGCCCAACTCTTTCTTTCAATTGTAATATTCTAAAAGAACTGTGTGAACTAGGCTGTAAAGATTTTCATGATGTGGCAAAATCAATTTCATAGCTGCTAAAACTTTACTTAAGAGAAAATTCAATTTATTTCTAAATGAAATTAAATCAGTTTACAATATTTTCATAATGTACAATATTGTAAAATTGTTGAATTTTGGTCAAGTACTTGAAAGGTTTCTTCAGTGTTTAAGTGAAATCAGGCTATCTTTAGATATGAAAAACATGGAGCGTGGTTTTCCTGAGTGAAATGATATTGCTAAATTCTTTTGTTAAAACTTAAATTTTTCTTTAATTTTTTATTACATATGAATGAAATACTATTTTGATAGAATTAAAATGCACATACTGTATCTCATCATAAAGCATTTGTCTTCTCAAACTCAGCAATAAAAAATCATTATGCGAAGGTAACATTTTACTTTTCATTTTATTATCCTACTTTTAAAAGTATATCTTGGAATTTGAAGTTATATTTCATTAAATTTCCAGTTTCAAAAATATAACAGAATAGTAAATCAATTATTTAAACATTTATCCAAAACTAAAATATGCAAATATACACATTCATAAAAATAACAAGATTTCTTTTGGAAAAATTATAGATTTCAATATGCCATGCTAAAAGTTTCAGCTTACACTTATCCTATGAGAATCACTAACTGGTATAAGATGAAGGAAGACCCAAAACTTTGTCACGGGTATATCACTAATGCCTATAAAAGACTTGAAGAGCTGTTTTCTACTCTTGATCCAGATGAAATTGAGTATAAAGATGAAGCACTTGCCAGAGTTAATGAGAAGGCAGCCTTAAAAACCCTCCCCCAAAAGACAAAGCTTAAGAGAGATCACTCAGCCAACTTAGTTGGCTCAAAAAGCAAGGAAGACTATGAGAAACTATACTCAATTAAACAAGAAAGCACTTAGTTGTGTTAAAAAGAAAATAAATAAAGCTCAGTTGGAAGCTGAAGTAAACTATATCAAGGGAAATATTAATAAGTCAGAAATTCTAACACACAAGTAAAAAGCATCCACCTGCATTGGTGAATATGATTATAGACACTATCAGTGGAAAGGAAAATCACAAATAACTATTAAAGGGTATCCATTAAGAAAATGCTACCATATTGGTTTGATCATTTCAAAAGTTCTGTAGGTAAACCTCTAACTCTTCGAGAAGACAGAAAAACTACCAAAAGCTGTCATTTCTGATACCTTTAATATTGAAATGACATACTTTCCGTGAATTAACTATCTAAAAAAATGTATTGAAATTCATTAAACTAAAAAAGCAGTCAGTCTTGATAATATCTCAGCAATCACATTTTTAATATGATAGTCATTTTTTATATTACATAATTTTTGATATCTGTATTCGCATTTTTGAACCTTATATTTTTTCATCCATTTTTTTCAAAAACAAATTCTTGTTTCTAAGCAAGGTGATCTCATATTGCCAACTGACTATTGAGGGGTATCTTATCTTTACTTCCTATTTCTGCTAAGTTATACAACAAAATAATTTTCAATCTTCTATTACTTATTGTGGAATCACTTCTAAAGAAAAAATCTAAAGGATCAAACTTGAGTCAAGACATCAACAATTCAATGAACCATTAAAGAAATAATTCAATAATTGCAATCTAGAAGTGTTGCTAATATAGAGGCAAATTGGCAAAACAGTCAAACATCCAACAAAATGCTTGGTAGTATTTCTTTTGGTGCTTTACATTCTGAGTTCAAAATCCACCCAGATCAATTTATCTTTCATCCTTCAGAGTCATTAAAACGAAGTACCAGTCAAGTACTGACTAAATATAATTGACTGCTTCCCTCCTGCAAACTTCTGAGCTTGTGCCTAAGTTAGAACCAAAATATATTTCTCAGCTTTTGCCATTTTGTTACTATTTTGATATCAAAAAGGCTAAAAGACTACTTCTTCTGTTCTCAGAGCAAAAATGTTGAAGATACGACAGCTGTATGGTATTCTTCAACAGATAACAATGCTATTAAAATACTTTATACAAATATAAAATCCACAAATAGAGACACTTTGGAGAATATATGAGGAAAATACGAACCTCAAACAAAATAACAACAAAACTGCAGACAATGACAATAAAAGCATTCTGTTACAAACATTGATACTATAAACCACAAAAATAGATCTAGCACATGTGAAACAAATAAAATAAATAACAAAATAATAAAATGAAAACCTAGAACTCCTACAGAATACTGAGCAGCAAAAACCAGACCAGAACTCATATCATTACCTAGTCAAGCTTGCTCAAATATCTTTAACCTGTGCATGCCATCCATCTTGGTTCTGCATTAATTGAGGGAGGTCTTTGCAGAGGTCACTTGCCAGTTTTTGTTTAACTCACCAGCAATATCCCATAAAATGCAAGAACCTTTCCCTTGTGATGGTGGAAAGAGGTAGATCTCCATGCAGTGGTTTCTTGATGGGATGAGTTCTCCAAGATACTCCTCTTAACATTCAGGTGCAAGTTCTACACTAATGAAAACGGGAATAAAATGGATTGTAAGAAAAATTTAAGAATAGAAAATTTTTTTTAATGGAAAGGTATGGAGGCATGTGGCTTAGAGGTTAGGGTGTTGAACTTATGATCAAAAGATTGTAGTTTCGATCACTTGACCAGGCAATGCATTGCGCTCTTGAGCAAAACACCTCATTTCACATTATCTCTGGTTCATTCAGCTGGCAAAAGTGAGTAATCCTGCAATGGCCCAGTGTCCCATCCAGGAGGTGAATATATACACCACTGAAACTGGGAAACCGGCCCTATGTGTCTATTTGACTCAGGAAGTATCTTTATCTTTACCTAACAATAAAGGTTGAAATAGTTAAACAATTAAAATTGATAGTAGACCTTCCTACAAACAAACAGAAGTACCTTTCAACCAATAATAGAACTTTGTCATAAAACAGCAAAGGCAACAAATAATGCAAACTTGTCTTTGATACATTTAATGAAAACAGATGTAAAAAAACAAAATTAAATAATTTATGCAGTACCACAACCCATATAGGAATATCAAAATTTAAACAATAAGTAAAACAGAGAAAAGTATAAATTAAAACTTATCTTAATAAAAAAAAAAAAAGCTCCTCCCTGAGTCATACAAACTGGATTCAGTGGCATATACATTCCCCCTGGATGGCAAACCAGTCCATCGCAGAAATACTCAATTTTTTCAGCAGAGTGAACTGGAGCAATGTGAAATGAATTGTTTTCCTCAAGAACACAATGCATCATTCAGTCCAGGAATTTAAATCACAATCTTAAGCCATATGCTTCCACTTAATCTATCTTGATAAATCACAAAAAATCGGGCATTATGAAAAGTAGCAATGACTCTGAATAAAACAAAACAGTTTGATGCTAATCCACAATGATTTGGTCAATATGGAAATAATATATCATATCTGTACCAACAACAAGAGATGTACAGGAAGGGATTGCTATGGACAAGAGTGTTTCAAAAAATAATCCTAGCAACTGAACAATCGTGAAAAACAATACCAACTCAAGAACTAGCTCAGCAGCTACAAGAAAAAGAGAAAAAGATGAACAACTGAAAGTCATTAGTTCTTCATACATCAATCTAACATCCATTTGAATTATTTCACACAAAATACTGACAAAAATATGTAATAATCTAATGAAAGAACCTGAAGCAATAGCTGAATGCCTCCTCAAGAAGAAAACCATCATAATCTCTGAGATTAAAAAAAACAAAAACAGCAAAGTCATAACTAATGTCTGTAGAAGGAGAAAGAAGAATTTTAACATGGCATAGACTGACTTGGAAATTTTTCAACAATATTTCCCATTGTGTTTTCTGGGGACATTAGCCATGAGTAAGGTACACCAATAGTAAGCAGGTACCTAAAACATATAATGTATATTTTTTTAATTATTTAAGATAAATATGAATCATTCAAGCGTAATCGTTACCAGCATCACCTTACTGGCACTTGTGCCTGTGACATGTGAAAAGCAACATTCGAGCGAGGTTGTTGCCAGTGCCGCTGGACTGGCTCCTGTGCAGGTGGCACATAAAAAAACACCATTTGAGCGTGGCCATTGCCAGACCCGCCTGACTAGCCCTTGTGCCAGTGGCACGTAAAAGCACCCACTACACTCTCAGAGTAGTTGGCGTTAGGAAGGGCATCCAGCTGTAGAAACTCTGCCAGATCAGTTGGAGCCTGGTACAGCTATCTGGCTCGCCAGTCGTCAGTCAAACCGTCCAACCCATGCCAGCATGGAAATAAATATTTCAAGGATACTTTCTTTCTCTACCTGTGTATGCTTGGCATTAATACCTTTAACCAATATACTAAATAAGACTGGACTTGGATGAAAATGTCACAGGAAAACAATCAACCATTTAAAAAAAATATAAATGATCTCAAGCTGTACTTCACAGGTGATAAACAACTGGAAACACTGTTTAAGGCTTGCATGGAGATTCACTAAAAGAACTAATACGAAATTCAGTTTAGAGAAATGAGGTACAGTAAATTTGAGAGATGAAAATTGATAATATAGTGTTAAATAAAGAAACAAAGATAAAAGAATATCAAATACAGACTTACAAATACTTAAGAATTAATGAATGAGATGGAATACAATACACACAAATGAAAGTAAAGGTGAAGAAGGACAATGTAGATGCATAAAAACAGAGTTAAATGCAAAAACATCAATACTCTTGCTATCTCAGTATTAAGTCATTGTTATGATAATCCCAACTATATGCTAGGTGAATCAACATGACTAGACATGAAAACAAGGAAAATAATGACTACATTCAGGATAGGCTACCCAAAATCTGATACAGAAAAATTATTTTTACTACAATTACTGAAAGATAGCTGCAACTAGAAAATTAACGTGATGTATCTACTGTAGGGCTACAAAACATATCTAGTAAAGAATAAAAGGAAAATAGCAGAAATTGCTACAAAGCTTGTACAAAAAATAACAATTTTCTATCTTCAAGGAAGCCAATAAATCAAAAGCAAAAACTGAAATAATAACTGGTTATGAGGAGAAAAGAGAAAATTTGATAAAAATAGATTCAACTGGCAAGAAAGAGCAGCTAAATGTTTCTCTAGTTATACCTCATTGTCATGAGAAGAGAAATATATATAGGATAATGTAGTTCTAAATGTACAGTGTCTGAAAAAAGGACACTGATCATTACCGGAACATCTTTGTAGATTTGCAGCCAAGCTTGCACAGGCTTAGCAACAACATCAATAATTTCTATTACAAATACTAGTTGAGAGAGAGAGAGGGGGGGGTCAGTTGTTTGTACTGATCTCAGTATTTGACTAGTATTTAATTTATCAACTTCAGGAGGATGAAATACATCACTCAATAGGATTTGAATTCAGAATGAAGATAACATTGCAGATACAAATTACAAAAATTGTGGGGTTTTGCATGGGTGAGAAATAAAATTGATTAAGTTGAAAAAATCATGCACAATGTATACAAATATGTGGTATAGTCCTTAGAGGGGGAAAAATCACCTCCTAGAGTCAACAAGGGACCTCACACATCTAGCATTAGCCTGATTACCAAAGCAAGGTACTTTCTACCAACTATCATTCTCCAGTCCAAAGCACATGCTTAGAGTAGAACCATTCAGTTGTGCCGTATTTGATACTGTCTTTCACATTTAAACAAATTTACTGGAAGAGCACTTCCTTCTCCAATCTTACTTTCTTTTCCATGTGAAACGTGAAAAAGTCTATGAGAGCTTAACAAAAAAGCAAAGTATTGGCCTTCAGTCATTCAATTTTCTCCACCACACAACTTCATCTACCATAATTACCAAACAGAAAAAAAATGCCTGCCCTTGTTGGCTGCTCTATATTCCACAACAATTATTTCATATAATCGTACAAGTCATTAATACCTATATATCAAATTTGTGATTAACAAAGATGACAAATACATGTGCCACCTCTGCCAAAGCTTTCAGGAATAGCTTTCTCTCAGTCCGTTTCTGGATGAGACAGACCACATTGCTATAACTTCACTCCAGTTCCTATTAACCTGTAGAAGTACACTGAACCAGATCTCAAGCAACTTGACTGTTCCACCTGTCCAGCATGCCATATTACTATCTATATGCCAATCTATAAACCCTCTGACTTGTTCAGGTTAATCTCTGACCTGTCACTGCCTTATATTTCTTTACAACAGTGTCAATCACTTTGATTTCCATGATATCCTATACCATTACAATTATGTTTGCCAAGTGTACTGACATAACTCTTTTGTGTCCTACTTTGAACAAATATCTTTCAACACCTCTAGCTTCCACAATTGTGACTAATCAGTGTATACAAATATACAGAATATACAAAAGTCAATGAGAGTGGGCACACTCGATGGACTGAGCATGATTCAAAATGATTCCAACAGGTGGCCATTTAATCTGATCACTAGGATGTTTGTCACTGTACACTGAAGCAACCTAGCCTTTCAAAAAACCAGCTGCCCTGAGGGCAGTTGCTAAGTAGCAATAGTTAATCTTATTGTAGTTCATCTAAATTGATCAGAGCCTTACCAAAGCCAGGGTTTTTTTTTTACCAACCCTCTTTTAGATGTATCATACATATAAGATGACAGAACCCTTACAAATTCAGTTTCAGTATATATATGTCAGAGATCACAAACATCAATTTTTGCATAATTTCGTATTACAGAAGTGACACATGAAAATTAGCATTTTTATCAATTATATGTTGTATTTTAAAAGCATGCCTTGAGCTGAAGAGTTGACTTTGTGATTTCAAAATCTAACAGACTTGACAAATTCTAGTTAAAGCTTTTTACAATTAAGCTGTTAATATATAATCCAATACTGAATCAAATCTCTTACTGGTTATACAGATTTTTTAGCAAGATTATACAATGTTTTCCTCTGTCACTACAATTCTATTGATATATTTGATTTTTTTCACCCTAAATCAAATAACTGTCAAAATGATGACAAATAAAAGAAAGTGAATATTATAGAATGGTATTCATACACTATATTTATTGATTATATATTAAAATCAATAAACGATGATTCCTTTAGTAGTCAATATGAAACTGAATACAGATTTCCACTTGACCACAAGGCTAACAAAGTTGTCCAGAAGAGAAAAGATGATTACTCCTATCATTACCTCCAGTATAGTATCAGACACTTGTTTTATTAACTATGCAAGAATGAAATACACAACACTGGCAGAAAACTTGAACTCAAAACTTAAATGAAGCCAAATATTACAAGACATTTAATCTAGTCTTGCATTCTACTGTTTTAGCCACTGAACAGATTTAATCTAAAATTGAGTATCACTAGTGAAATAACTTTGAACAGATATATTTTATTGGCTCTTAGCAAGACAAACTGCAAAAGTAATCTAACAGAAAATTGAAGGCAACAATGTTTAAAACAGGTTTTACTGGACTGTCATTGTAAACTAAGTGAGAAAAATCTCTCTTTTGTATTTAGCAATCAATAAACCTTAATTTCCTTTTCATCTTCACAAACTGAAGGATTTCTTAAATTGAAATTTACATACCTTCTCCAACAGTGTAATGATAATGCAATGATTTACTATGCTCAAAATTTACACACACCCACACTACATGCACACACATGCATGCACACACACACACACACACACACACACACACACACACACACACACAAATAAATACACACATTATATGCCCATGCACACATACACAATACACCAAGAATTTATATGTTCTACTAATCTATTTTCACAAAATGCCATTATTTAATGGCCTGAAACAAATTATGGTCTTTCTTCACAGAGAGAGGGGTTTTTTTTCCGTTAATATCTATCACCAATAAGAATTTTTGCACAAAGTGGGTCAACTACTGAATGAGATCAAACACTGCTTTTTGATATAAGGAATCTTCACAGGCCATTATTGATTTTCTCACACCACAGCATATTCAAACTTATTACACAACCCATAAATAACCATTCACACAGAGTTTTCAAATCAAAATTAGGATTTTAAACAATTAAATGAATTCATTAGGCTTCAGCATGGCCTTGTAGATGAGAAATTTGCTTGCAACTACATGGTTTTAGGGTCGATCCTACTGTGTAGCATTTTTAGCAAGTGTCTTCTTGCAATAGCTTTGTGTTGACCAATGCCTGTTAGTGAAATTTGATAGACAGAAACTGCAAAAGCCTGTGTATATGTGTGTGTATGTAGGTATGTGCATGCATACATATATATATATATATATATATATATATATATATATATATATATATGCACAAGCACACATGCACACACTCACATTTATATATACACACATGTGTGTGCAATTCATATTTGCATTGGTTGAAATAAAGCTAGTGTTGCTGCTTTTATTCTTTCTGTAACTTAGTAATTTGATATGTAGGAAATGATATACAAGTACAAGAGTGAACTATGATCAATTTAAAATCCTTGAAGGCAATGCTGCAACAAGGCCGCAGTCTAATAACTGAAACCAGTGAAACACTAAAAGATTAGAAAAAGCAAATAATTTACAGTTGAAATAGACACCAATGGTTGCATGAGGGAAAAAAAATCATGTGATGTTCTATGAATGTCACTGGTAAAGGAAGCTCATCAAAATCACACATACACACACAACACATACACTTGCACAAATACTCACTCACTCATGCATGCAATCACACACCACACAAACACTCACAAGCACATGGCCACATGCACGACTACACACAACTGTTTAAATAAAAACTAGTCCCCACCTTTCCAGTTATATAAATATTGAAACACAAACTCTGCAAAGGGGAAAAACTTCACAGAAAACTAATAGAAATTTATGACAGCCACATTATTAATAACACTCACAATATAACTTAATATCTTATTTTTCAGTGTTGCTATAACAAAATATTATACATCTCTCTCTCTCTCTCTCTCTCTCTCTCATGCACACACACACACACACACATACACACAAACACACACATATACATATTTATAAATGTGTGTGTGTATGTTTATGTATTTCATTGTGACAACATTACAAATGAAGATATAATATTGCATTATATTGCAAGTGATGCTGATAACACTGCTGTCATATATATATATAAACATGATGGTGTTTATACAACTGAGTGAGAACTTAATACACGGTTACAGAATTTAGATATTATTCAGAATTTGCTACTTAAAGTTTCTCATTTTTAAATGTCAGGCAAAAACTAAGAACCACCATTCCAACTATATGGTGTACATCTTTTCCATTTGAGTCTATATAATTTCTTACAAAGAATTTATTTTTGTGTTTCTAAGAGAAAAGTATCATTTCTGTGAAACATAGATTGTAAGTTAGAAGGTAACAACTATATGATGTACATCTTTTCTGTTTGGGTTTATATAATTTCTTACAAAGAATTTATTTTTGTATTTCCAAATGAAAAGTATTGTTTCTGCAGTACATAGATTGTGAATCCTTGATAATAAGAAATAGGAAAGCCTGATGCCAATAATATCCCAAAATAGTTTTTGATGTCTTATATTTTTGGTTCAAAGACTATAAATAGTAATAAAAAATTGTGCAAATTTTGCTAACTGGATTTCTAAAGGTGTGGTTGTGATGACTGAGTCTGAGTTTGAAGTGGTTGGTGGTTAAATCTATGTCATTTTTGGTGACAAGGTCCTTTGCAAAAATCAACTCAGATATATGATAGAGCAAAGGAAACAGAACATGTTTAAAAGCTTGTGTTAGTGTTTAAGCAATGACAATTGATAGAAGTGCTTGCTAGCAGTTTAGTTCTTAATTTGCAATTATTGATGTCTTCATTAACATTCCTGTCATTAATATTGATTTTAAATATTTGCCACAAGGCCAGCAACTTTGGGTAGTGGGTAAGTCAATTAACTGATTCCAGTGCTCAACTGCTGCTTACTTTATCAACCCTGAAGGGATAAAAGAAAAAGTCAACCTCAGCAGAATTTAAATTATTGTCATTAATAATATGATTATCTTAATGACTTAGTTCATATTTTTTCACAGTATCATATTTCTTGTATTTTTTGAAGTTTTAAATTCTTTATCTCACACCACAACATACACTTTACAATTTCAATATTTGCATATGAACTTTCAGAAAATATTCACAGCTATATGTATTTCCTAATGCTAACTATTCAACCATGAAATGAAATTAGCATTTAATTTTTCACTCAGAGTTGCCATTAACAACAGTTAAATTAGAGCTAACATTTTTAATACAGTGATATTGCTCATTTCCAATCTTCCATGGAAATTCATGCCTGGCCTTGGGAAATATTACCTTGGCTGGAGACAGGAGAAGGTTAGTGACAGGAAGGACTTCCAGTCATAAAAAATTTGTCACAACAAATTCCATCTGACCCATGTAAGCATGAAAAGGTGAACGTTAAATAGTCATTATCATTGTCACCACCCTGCTCCCCCTCCCCATCATCCTTGTTATCATTTTAAAAGTTTATTAGAAAGAATGATGCATTGAAAGGGTAAATAATATTAGCCATGACTAATATCATTTTTATTATTTTTACAAGAACATGAAACAACTTTGAAACACATAATGACCTCCTCAACAAAGCTAAGACTTCACTCTATTTGATAAAGTAGTAACAGGAGGATCACTAAGTAAATGTGCAGGATTGCATTGCACAGTTGTTGGTATAAGAAAATAGAATTATTTAGAGAGAGAAAAAATTATCAGAAATGCTATTTGCACACAAAACAATAGTTGAGTTAGATTTAACACATTTTATGCAAGGACCATGACCAAAACATACTCAAAGTTATCGCCTATACTTCTTGCAATAAAATATCATTAACTAATACCTAATGTTATTTTGTTGTTTTTTCTTACTTCATAATTATTGCAAGTTAGCTATTTAATGCTCCAAGATCAATCAGTGCTTGGTGTTCTTGAGTAAAACGATTTATTTTATGTTGTTTCAATCCAGTCAGCTGAAAATGAGTATTAGCAACAGCTGGGTATTAATCCTGCAATGGAGTAGTATCTCAAAAAGTGGGAAGTATTGTACTTTTGGTCACTTATACAATGTGGAAACTGATGAACATATCTTACTTAGTAATATTATTTAATGGATGTAACAAATGTTCAACAGAGGGTTTTTCGATAAGTTGATCAACGACTTAATTTCACAACTTCAGGATTTGATCTGAATTAAATAATAGATTAAAACAATGGTTTTCTTTTAGGATCTAAGGGAGATGGACTATTTTAAACAGTTTGACTCATTTAGGTAGTTTGACTTGTTCATAACAAAATAATATAATCTAACTGATAAATCTTTCAGATTTCTAACCACAAATAACAATTTTCCTTTTAGCTACAAATAAACTATGAGGTGGTATCCAAAAGTTCCTGGTCTAGTTATGTTTAATAAAAGGTAACTTATTTATCTAAGTTTTAACATCATCTCCTTCGAAATAGCCACCTTGCACAGCAATACATTAGTCCCAGCATTCCTGCACTTTTTGAATCAGACCAGTAAGTTGTTTTCCATAAGCGAGTCAAGGACCTTCTGCAATTCACTCTTGATCTCGATAACGGTATCAACACAGTGACCTTTAGGCTGCATTTTCATCTAGGGGAAGAAATTGAAGTCTTCAGGTACTAAATCTGGTGAATAGGGTAGGTGCAGAAGCAATACCATGTTTTTTTCTCAGTAAGAAACTCATGGGTGAGGAGAACTTGGTGACAGGGGCGCATTGTCATCATGAAGAATCCAATTCTTCACACTCCACAGACCCAGTCACTTTTGCCAAATGCCCTCCCTCAAATGCTTCAGGCCTTGGGGGATGAATTCTTGATGCACATGCACTTGATTGAGCTGCAGCTCTGTTGTGCCTCCTTCGGTCATGGAGATGAAAGCCTCTTCCATTGTGACAACTGTTGCTTTGTCTCAGGTCATATCCATAAACCCAGTGATGATCCTCGACCTGAATGATGGGTCATCAATGGCATGCTGACAAAGATCTTGACATACTCTGACGTGATGTTCTTTCTGCTTAGTGGTCAGCAGGTGAGGGACAAACTTGGCAGAGACACACTGCATGTTCAATTCAGACATTAGGGTTGTCTGTACGAACCCATACAACAAACCAACAACATCACTAATTTTGTTGATTGTCCTTCGACATTCCTCATGCACAAGCTGATGAATTTTCTTTGGGCGGTAATGCTCATGGCAGGTCTTCTAGATCACTCATCGACCTCCAGAGATTTTTTTTTTCTGCTTTTGAAGCACCTGTGCCACTTGAAACATTGCATACAACCCATTGCCTCATCACCGTAAGCTTGCCAAAGCATGCTCAATAGCTCTTTGTTCCGACTTCCTGTCGATGACAAAAATTACAGACTGCAGCATACATGGGATCCCAAAAACACAAATTTCACAACTTACAAAGTAAACACAGCAATGTCACTCAGCACACTGCATCATGAAGGTCACTGATAGCTCTCAGTGTGCATGCAACCATGAGCTATCATCTACTGGCATGCTACAGATCTAGTCTGGGAAATGTTTGATTATATAAAACATTCCACTCAAAATTTCTGTCCTTTAACCCCATACAAATGTGAATCTTTTATCCCTTGTTTGTATAAAAGTATTACAGAAATGGGCAAAGTTAACCTCATTGGGATTTGAACAGAATGCATAGAGAGTCAAAACAAACAATACAAGACATTTTAGTCAATGCTCTAATGACTGTTAATTTACTGCCTTGTATATGAGAGAAAAATAGAAGAGAGATTGTAGCTAAGAGGGCCACAAGACCATTATCAACTTTCAAGGAAGATTACATTTTACTGGAATAAACTAAAAATTTATTTTACACTTGCTCTGGTTGGTGCAAGGTATATAAAGTAGGGAAAATCTGATGATGTCCAGTAATGAAGGCTACAATTCAGAAGATACACAGATTACAAAGTTACAAATTCCCAACTAAGAATTGAACATTTTTCTCACCTCAGTTGTTGTTATATCTAGATTTAGATAGTGTATAGAAAACAGACACTCATAGAGCCAGTTACTCAGTTTCCACAGTGTATAGGTGACAAAGATCACATTATCCCTGAATGGGATGCTAGTCCTTCACTGACTTTTGAACTGTAGCACTTCTTAAAGTCTATCTAAGTTTGTACTAGTACTCTGTCCTTTTTATGCTGTTTAAAATGTGATTTCATTTCCTTCTCAATCCATACTTCATCTTTAAATCCTTTGTAGATATAATATAAGTGGCTTATTAAAGTTTTGTTAGTTTTGTGAAGGACTGTGAATTTCATTTCTTTGCAGGATGAGGCTGGTTCTCTCTCAAAGGATATTGGTTCTCAATATATGATATGAGTTCTTTCTCAGTAAAGAGTATTGTTTCTTCAAAGCAGATGTACCCAGCTTAGTGTTTTCTCCATTGGGTCTTTTTCTTTTCTTGTTTTTTTTTAAAGATACTGCTAATCTCCTTCGACCTTTGTCTGGCCCTTATCCTCACAAATAAATAGAGCATTACTACTAAATTAGGATGTAGGTCCTGGTCACTTAGCTCTAACTTATGTTGTTGTTGCTGTTGTAAGTGATGCCCCTTGTTTTCAATGGTTGTGGCTGGGTAAGATGGAGGAAGTTGCTTGGATCTTATGATTTGCTCTTGGCAATGTGGATGGGGTAATCTCATTTGTTGACTTAAGTATTATGCTTGGTGTCATCATCACCATCATCATTTAATGCCTGTTTTTCATGCTGGCATAGGTGTAACCTCTTAAATGACTTTTAGTGCCACAAGTGTAGCATCTTGGTTGTCTACCTTCTAAGCTGAATGTAAAAGTCTCTCTTCTGGTACTCTCAACAGAACACAGTTCTCATGGCCCTGCAGGGTCACAAGGACTTGTATGCATATGGCTACCCCACCACACATCATACTAACACCAGTTATGGCTGCCCTAACCACATGCCCATGATAGCACTATGAAGATAATTACTAGCTAGGAATCAATGTCATCAACAACGTCCCTGACAGTGACCCTTCTGCTTCTCTTTCCCAAATACTGCAGAACTAGCTTTCAGACAGGTGAATCACATAAAATTTGGGCTTGCATTTTCACCCTGTCCTTTGTGTTAAAGAAGCACATATGATAGCATACAACTTCACTCTACTTATAACAACTGAGAAGAGAGTAAAAATGTTCAATTCCCACAAATTTATCCCTTTTGATTTTTTTTTTCACATCTTTATAAGCTGCATTTATACTTAGTTTGCTGTCTATCTCTTTCAACTAAGTTTGAAAATAAAGAATTTGATGGTATTTATTACAAGCCACTTAAAACTTTTTACATTATAAACCTGATGTTAAGAAAATATCTTAACAAAGAACCTTTTCAGATAAAATAATTAGCAAAGTTTTTAATCTAAATATGAATACTTTCAAACAAGTGGTTTTGTATTTTAGGACAAAGGGCAATCTTGTGCAAGTTGGTATCAAGAGAGTTAAGCACATAAATATTTTTTTTATGTTTAAAGCAAGTAATCCTTGAGAAACTAATTTAATCTGAAATAAGTTATAATTACAATAAAACGAATTTTATCATTTAAAACTAATCAACTTAGAAAGGAAGTGTTATTAAACATCTATCCCTATAAGATATACATAACAACAAGAGGGAAAAAAAGATTTTTTTTTATTTTTACCATTGAGTAAAGACAAGCTCATATTGGAGGGTTAAGAGTTTCAATTCCAACTGAAGCCAGACACTTTACTTATTTTACTAGTCACAGAGAAAAACAAACATTATACATTCTTGTCTCTTTGCACCAATAGATACAAAGTAAGAAATCAATTCCCACATACTTCAGAGATAAACATTCTTTAAAATAGCAATAAAGTAACATTCACAGGAATAAAATTAAACACTGTAATTATGTAAATATTTAATTTTAAAAAATTCTTTTTAATTATATGTTTTTTTTTTACTCTTTTGTTTAGGTAGTAAAATAAGATTTGAAACATCAATACTAACACTGCGACATTCCTTCAGATATTATTCGCTTTAAATTCTAACTAAAGCAGCAAATTTCTGCAGCCAATCTACAGCATTGATGAGTTATTGATCGGCGATGATGGTAACTGAAACTTCAGGCAGCATGAAGGAAAGCTGCCATTCAGAAGAAGACAAAGAGGAAGAGGGGATGAACAACAGTAACCACAGTAGTAAGCATCGACAGTTTATGGCTAGGCTACACAGTACAAAATCATTTGTAGAATCTCTTTTGGACCCCGATGATTCAGCTATGCAAAGGTAAGATTAAGTGTGTTGTTTTTCTCTCATACTTAAGATTACTGCTAATAATACTACTATCTTATAAAAATCAATAATTTTTTGCACAACTGCAACAGTTTTCAGTACCGACATTAAATGCTTAATATTTCAACAGGATATTTTCTTGAAAAATTCTAAGTTGTGCAGTCAATCCCCTGTTGGTGTTCGAATACATGTTTGTTTTAAATAAAATGTTCTGTTTTGTAATGCTACTGTCATTACATCATGGTGCATATGACATTTATATAAAAAAAAAGAGGTAACAGCAGAAGAATCTGATTGGATGAACTGAGATCCAAAAGTTTAGATCCTATTCATTCATAACATTGAATTTTATCTTCAACTTGTTTTTTATTTATTTATATTTTCTAATATTTAAAGAAAAAGTACTTTAGCACGATGCTCTATTTATGTAGTGCATTCATGCAGTATATATATATATATATATATATATATATATATATATATGTACTTGAGTATGTATGTATGTATAAGTGTATACATGTGTGTATGTGGATATATGCATCTATTTGTGTGTGCGTATAAGTGTGTGGATATATATATATATATATATATATATGTACATTTGTTTGTGTGTGAAAACAGGTTTTTTTGTTTCTCTTTTTTGGGGGGGTTAAGAAAAATGTAATCCAAGTGAACAACTGTTACAATAACCTCTTAAGAAAGAATTTGTTGGGGAAACAGTATTCTCACCATAGCCAGTATTTTTTTATTTACCGTTTATTTACCACCTGGTCACTTGCCTCATTGAAAATATTTATTTCCATCATTTAAAGAATTTTTTTCTGTATTTTCTACTTCATTAGTGGTATTATGTTATATTTTTATAGCTGTTCTTATTAGCAATATTTTATGGTTTATTCCATAATTAAAATAATCTCTTGACCGATGAGGTCAACTCACATTAATAACCATAGGATTATAAAACTTCTCCATATTCAGTAAAATCAGAAAGCATTTATGGGTGTTCTTCGATAAATTGTTTACTTTATCAAGGTACACACATCTCTCAATTTTTTTTATTTTCAGTGCAAGGGTGGCTGTGTGATAAGTGTACTTCCCAACCGCATGGGGCAAATGTCTTCCTCTATAGTCCCAAGCTGACCAAAGCCTTGTTGGTGGACAGTGGATTTAGTAGACAAGAATTAAACAAAACCTGTGTGTGTGCATGTGTGTGTGTGTGTGAGTGCATATGCATGCATTTATGGTTGTATGCATGTGTGTATTAGTGTTATTGTTTTCTTGCCTTGAGTTAACATGATAGTTGTAAACAAGCTTCCAACCGTCAGTGGAAACATGTATGTCGGCTCATAGAGAAATATTACCTTACTTTGAAAGAGGTGAGGGCACTGGCTCGGGAACAAAATTTGTTTAGCAGGTACAAACCCAGGTCCAAAATTTTTTACAAACAAGGTCTAATTGTTTTCTTTTGCAAATTTATTTTTGTTCTTTGAAAAGAAACCTAGCTTCAAGCTATTTGTTACAGATCACTTTTTATTTACTGTATTCTAAACCTGAGAAAAGTAGGGGTGCAAATTTTGATTTTGCAGCCCATAAAAATTCTAGAGGGTGCAACAACAACAACAACAACAACAACAACATCAAAAAATACCTCAGGAATGAGAACCCAGGTTCGAAATTTCCCCAAGACACCTGATGAAGGCTGAAGGTTATATCAGCTGAAATGTTGTGTTAACAACAAACAAGATGAGGACAAATATCCGTCAAATGTAAATAATGTAAACAATGAAGAATTATAGGTATTTGTAAGACAAGGATTAGTAGGATCAGTATGTGATATTGAGAACACTGACTTCTATTGTATGAATTTTGTTAAAGTCAATCTCAGCACTCTGTTGTTATTATTCAGTCTATTCATTGTCAGTAATCCTATATTCTTTCATTATTGAGTTGCATCCTTTTTTATTTCTGATAGGGAGTAAAAAGTAATTGTCTGCTTACTTCTACAACCCAAAACATTCTGCAAAGCAGAAGTAGCAACCAATTTTCCAAACACATCAACCAGTTATTTGTCCTCAGTCACAAAGCCAAACCCTTGGTTTAGTCCCATTTTGTCTCACTACATTTCAGGTGATACATTCCTGCATAAACCCACATAACACTGATATCAGAACTAGCTATCACCAGTTAACATTCTTCAAATGATTCTTATTGTTCTTGAACTGGATTTAAAATTACAATGAGGTTAGGTACCTGAAAATAATGATTTAGGGAGTCCCTTGTTCTAAATGGCACCATACAAAGCTCAGTTATATGATAAGAAGTATGTAAAGATGTCTATGGCAAGTGACCTTTATTGGACATCAAACAAATATGTTGTTAATATGGACATGTGATATCAATCATTTTGGTTGGGGGTAAGTGGATTACAAAGACCCCAGTGCTCAACTGGCACTTATTTTATTGACCCCAAAAGGTTGAAAGGCAAAGTTGACCTCAGCAGAATTTGAACTCAGAACATATAGAAGGATGAAATGTTGCTAAGCATTTTGCCCAGCATGCTAATGATTCTGCCAGCTCACCATGTATACAAAAGTTGGTAGCAGAAGATATAAATACTAAAAATAGTCGAAAGAATGAAATTACTTACTTTATGATCATAGATGATATGGTGTAGACTAAAGACATATGAAAACACATAAGCTTTAGAATTTATCCAACGAATGCTGGGATGGATAACAGAAATAGTAACTAAATGATGCTGATGATGAAAGATGGCAAGTATGATGATGATGACGATGATGATGGTGATGGTGATGATGACAGTGAAGATTGTGATGATGAAGATGGTGCTGGCTAATTTCCATAAGTATTTGAGAGCTCAATTCCAAGATTCAAACTATTGATTAATACCAAATCCATCTGCTTCACATTACATTACATAAAATGGGGCATAAAACTGATTAAATAAACTTTATTGCTGTCTAATATCTATATAAGGAACTGTAGTGTCTGTTAACACAAACATTAAAGTATGCCACATGAGGATTAACCCTTTCGTTACCAACCCGGCTGAAACCGGCTATGGCTCTGTAGTACAAATGTCTTGTTTTCATAAGTTCTAAATAAAACTTTTCCACCAAGCCTTAGTCAGAATTTAAGTTCTTAACACTAGCTTCATGATAACTGAGTTATTTTACTAAATTCTTTGTTATATTTAAAGTAATTGAAAGAAACATGGAGCATCTCAAAATAAATACAGTAACGAAAGGGTTAAAGTGTCTGTCATACAGAGGTTCTAGCATGGGTAGCACCATAGCACTATAAACCAGCATAAATTTAAATTTTATGATAGTAAAGTCAGTGTTTTTCTTTTTAATATTCTTTTAAATATCTTTAATATATTTAATATTTTTATAATTTCAGTATTTGCAGTAATATGACATTTTCTCTTATTAGCTATCAGGTACACTTTGAACAAAAAAAATGCAAAACAATAAAATAAGTTCCTATTTATGACCAATTTCTAAACAGAAAAATATAATGTTTTCATTATAATTCTAAGAAGTATAAAATATAACAGAAAAACTATCATGTTTCCATAAGATGTATTTTTGGTAATCTAGAACAATATAATAAAAGATTATACTGTAATGGATTTGAAATAAAAATATTTGTATTTTCTCTTGTTGGTGAAGTCCCAGAAGTATTCATCACATCATGTGGTTGCATGCAATGGCTTCCTGATTCCCTTAGAGAATTATAAACCAAACATAATCCATGGAGATAAATGTTTACATGAATGCACATGGAGAAGGAAAAAAAACATTAATCAAAATATAACTGGGGACAGAAAAGGTATAAATGGGGAGGGGGAATATGCGTGTGTGTATGTGTGTGAGTGTGTGTGCGCGTGTATGCATGCACAAGTGTATATGCGTATTGCCACATAGAGGTGCAAGAATGGCTGAATGGTTAAGGAGACACCCATTGCAACCATAAAATCCCAAGTTCAATTCTGCAGCATGGCAACTTGGGGCACCTTTCAACAGAGTCTCATGTCAACACAAGCCTTATATGAATGGAAGTGGGTACATAAATTGTGTGGAAGTGCAGCAGATGAGCTGTGTCCATAAATCAAGATCAGCTTTGTCATACACAGTGTCATGCAGATCCTGCCTAAGGATTACTTTAAGGGTATACATGTTAGTAGAATTATTCAGTCACATACATACTAATACCAAGGCCATCTTAGAACATTACTGACCCCCACCCTGCCCCAAGCAAATCAATGCACTGGACTTTATAGTATTTATTTATTGACAACAAATCCAGCATACACAGATCAGAATTGGGCCCCTAGGCCCGAGAAGGTCCTCAGGCAAATGCCCACTGTGCCCATGCCTGTCATAAGGGGTGATAGAAATATGGAAAAGAATACATAAAGCAGTTTCATAGAAATCTAAGACCTAATGATAATGTATAAGTGGAGCTTGGAAGGCAGGAATTATATAAAAGCTTGTTGAATGTGTGTGTGTCTGTGTGTGTTTATAGTTTTTGCCAATTTACACATTGATGACAGTGTTGGGTGTGAATATCAGTAAATCTTTGCACTGATGTACAGATTCTACATTGCCATTCCCAGTAAGCAACTTATTTATAAATATGTATATATATATATTCATTTATGTAACTATGATGTTCTTGTTTACAAACTACAACAGACTATGAATAAATAAATAAATAAATAAATAAATAAATAAATAAATAAAAATAACTAATATGAACAGAATTTCCAGATCTAGTCAATCACTTTCAGAAAAGAAGAACTTGATGCTATATGGAAAAGAAAGGAAAATAAATACTACAGAGAATATGGTTGGGACTATCAAATGCCTGAGGACATAAATTTTCACCATCATAGACAGTAAATCTTATCAAATTATGCACAATGTTAAACATAACAAAAGGTGGAATGTCAAAGCATCAGTAGATTGTAAGAGGTTCTGTAGTATTTAGTTACATACTTTTACATTTGTTGTTCAAATCTTGACATGGTCAACTTTGTTTTTCACCCTCTTGTCATGTGTATACATGGCACCCGTGGCAGTGACACATAAGAGACACCCAGCACACTCTGTGTAATGATTGGTATTAGGAAGGGCATTCAGTCATAGAAATGAAGCCAAAACAGACTGGAGACTGGTACAGCTCTCCAGCTAACCAACTCTAGTCAAACCCTCTTACCCATGCCAGCATGGAAAATAGACACTAAATGATGATGATCATATATAGATGGAAGTGTATTTATACATAGGCACACAGGTATAGCTTTGTGGTTAAGTTCGCTTTGTAAGTACGATACACTTCCACCTATATATATATACTCTTTTACTTGTTTCAGTCATTTGACTGCGGCCATGCTGGAGCACCACCTTCAGTTGAGCAAATCGACCTCAGGATTTATTCTTTGTAAGCCTAGTACTTATTCTATTGGTCTCTTTTGCCGAACCGCTAAATTACGGGGACATAAACACAGCAGTATCAGTTGTCAAGCGATGTTGGGGGGACAAACACAGACACACAAACATATACACACACATACATGTACATATATATACATGTATACAACGGGCTTCTTTCAGTTTGCGTCTACCAAATCTACTCACAAGACTTTGGTCGGCCCGAGGCTACAGTAGAAGACACTTACCCAAGGTGCCATGCAGTGGGACTGAACCCGGAACCATGTGGTTGGTAAGCAAGCTACTTACCACACAGCCACTCCTATACTTATATATATATATATATATATATATATATATATATATATATATATATATATATATATATATATATATACAAACACACACACATAGCCATATATACATATATGACAGGCCTCCATACAGTTTTCACCTTCCAAATTCACTAATGACGTATTGGTTGGCCTGAGGTTATAATAGGAGACATTTGCTCAAGGAGCTGTGCAGCAGAACTGAACACGAAGTCACACACTTGCAAAGTGAGCTTCTTAACCACACAGTCATGCTTGTACTTATATTAGTGGAAGACATGAACACTTTGTAATGGAGATGGCTTGATAGATATAACAGAGAGGAGATAAATTCAATCAAATACTATTCTCTGTAACTCAAGTATTATATCTGTAAAATAAGTGAACAGTAAATATATATTTACTATATATATATATATATATATATATATAGTAAACTGTGGCATGCCATGCAGGATTTGATCTTCCTCTCAACTATATTACCTTTTATGTTCCTAATCTTTGCTCCCGGATACAGGAAGTCCTCAACCAAATCTAGTGGCTTCCCACCTACATTCATAATCTTTTCTGGCTTCTTAATGTTCTCTACCAGATACTTCAACTTAATCTCATTTATTTTCAGCCCTTCATAAAGAACTGAAGATCCGTCTCTTCATTGCTGCAATGGAGTCTGTGCTGTTGTACGGGTCTGAGACTTGGACACAAGAAACTCACTCAGATGGTGGATGGGTGCTACATGAGAATGCTGAGGATGGCTCTGAACATTAATCAGTATATATCAGGATGAAGAACTCAGACCTGTACGAAAGCCTCCCAAAAAGTTAGCTCAAAAATAACACAGAGGAGACTGAGGTTAGCTGGACATGCTCACCCTCATTCAGAGTTGATACTGCACTCAGTGCTCATGTGGGAGCCCCTACATGGACACACTAGAAGAGGGAGACTGAGGATGTTGATGTCCTAAGGACAGACACTGGTCCCTGGGAGTCACAGTACATGATAGCAATGATGAGGGACAAGGACTATTACAGAGAACTCAACCATGGATCTTGGGAATTTTACCCGCTCTAGATATATATATATATATATATATATATA
>NC_068981.1:125400685-125403376 GCF_001194135.2 Octopus bimaculoides
TAATATATATATATATATATATATATATATATATATTTCCTTGCCAAGATACCACTCCTAATGTTAGACACCACTGATAAATGTTAACCACTAGTCTTAATATAAAGCACCTCTCTTTCACATTAGACACTTCTCCAAATATTAGACATCAATACTAGACACCATCTTTAATGCTAGACAGCAGTACTAATGCTAGACAATTCCTAATTCTAGACATCATTCTATAATAGGTGCTGGCAGGGCTGTGTGGTAGAAAGTTTGCTTCTCACATGGTTCCGGGTTCAACCCCACCTTGGGTGTTTTCTAGTACAACCCCAGACCAAACAAAACCTTGTGAGAAGATTTGATAAAAGACAAAAACTGAAAGAAGCCTCTCTCTCTCTCTCTCTCTGTCTCTCTCTCTTTTTACTTCACAACCAGTGCTGGTTTGTTTATGCCTCCATAGCTTAGCAGTGTGGCCAAAAGATAAGTACTGGGCTTTGATTCATCCTCTTCAAGGAGGCACCCCAGTATGCCTGCAGTCCAATGACTGAAACAAAAGAAAAGTTAGACAAAACTCTTTGTTGTCAGACATTTCCACTAACATCAAACAGTCCTCCAAAAGATGGGCACTATTTTCCTATCAGATCTCCACCCACTTTTAATGCTACCCTTTAATGCCAATTACTTCATTTCAACTCTTTTCAAAACTGATGTACCATTTCTCAAGAAGTTATTGAGGTCAATGACTTTGACAGTAAAGAAAATGTATGTGAAACATTAATGCTTTTCCCCTGAGATCATTAGTGATATAAAATGAAATAACATTAACCAGATATTGAAATCAAGTCACTAACCCAGCAGATGGTTAAATTTGTTTCTACAGCACTTGTTTAATATTAACTATAGATCACTATTGTTGGACTGTTAACCCTCCTTTATTTATATGTTAAGATATATGAAATATCTTGCTCTAGTCACGTAAAATTCTTTCTCTGTAGGAGAGATCAGATCTGTAAACATGCAGATTTTCACTTTAAAAATGGGTAATACAGTATTTGGCTTACATGTTGTAAACATGTAATTTCTGTAATATATACAAGATATGAAAACAGAGATGTTATTCATGGTCATATATCTGATACAGAACTTAATAATAATTTACTGTAAAATGGTTGCTGTACTAGATTGACATTAACAGTACTGATTTTTAACTATCACCATTGTATACTTCAGGCAGTGATTTAGCAAAATTGTGAGGAAAGAAGATTGCTTCTTAATCACATGGATTTGGGTTCATCCCACTGCATAGCACCTCGAGCAAGTGTCTTCCACGATACCCCTAGGCTGACCAATGGTTTGTGCATGGATTTGGGAGACAGAAACTGAAAGACACTTGTTTTGTTTTGTGTATGTGTGTGTGTGAGAGAGAGAGAGAGAGAGAAAACAAGATTAAAAATATAGGCAGATATTTTTTAATCACATTGTAGGAGTCAAAATTTAGCTAACCAAATTGACCAGTGTAAGTCACTGCAACTCATGAGGTCCTCAAAATTACACTCCACTCTATTATTCGTGTTTTCCATATGTATGTACGTATGTGGATGTGTATGTGTGCACATGTATGTATGCTTGTGTATTTGTTTTGCTGTCTCTTTACCTTGACTTTGCATGATAGTTATAAGCAAGTGTTACCATCATACAAGCAATGTCCTGTGTTTCCAAACTTCCATAGAAAGGTATCTCATCGTGGGGAAATATTACCTAGCTTGGAAACAGGTGGGAGCTGGTGACAGGAAGGGCATCCGGCCATAGAAAATCCACCTTGACAAATTCTGTCCAAGTCATGCAAACAAGGAAAAGTGGATGTTGAAACAATAATGATAATGCTGATGATTATGATGTATTAAAACCCCACTAATGTCAACTTTAGTAGCAGTTCAGGACAGAAGATTGATGAAATTGCAAGGACATTACATGAGATGAATTGAATCATCTGATTTGACTTTTTGTGCTCTGACAGCACTAATTGCAATGATACTGAAGCCAAGCTGTATAGGCCTTTTTCCCTTTCCTTTGGCCAACATCAGTGGCATGAAGAGAAGAAACTTGCAAACATGGGCTACAGCTGCTCTTCTACCTACAAAATAATCCTCAGCCTGTATCTTGAGAAAGAAATTTTTAGGTTCAGATCCATAATATATATCTATATATGTGTATGCAGTATAGTAAGAATTTTGCTTCCCAACACATTGTTGTAAGTTCAGACTAACTGCGTGACACCTTGGGTAAGTGTCTTCTGCTATAAGTGCCTTGTGAGTGGATTTGGTAGATGGAAATTGAAAGATGTTCATCATATATGTATGTGTATGTATGTTTGTGTTTGTCCACCACCACTGCTTGACAATCGGTGCTGGTTTGTTTACATCCCTGTGACTTAGTGGTTCAGTAAAAGAACCCCAATAGAATAAGTATCAGCCTTTATGATAATAAGTATTGGGGTTGATTTGTCCACCAAAAACCCCTCAAGGCAGTGTCCCAGCATGGCCACAGTCCAATGAATGAAGCACGTAAGAAATAAAAAAATATGTTTGTGTGTATGTACACACATGCACACACACAAACATACATATATACTTGTCTGTGTATGTATATATATGTATGTGTGTGTGTGTGTGTGTGTTTGTGTCTGTTCAGACACACTCATGCACG
>NC_068981.1:125403386-125409682 GCF_001194135.2 Octopus bimaculoides
TTTTAGCTAGGTTGACTCAAAGAAGATTTTGTGTGTTCATTACTAAAGTCTATATTTTTTTTCTCTTTCAATATTTCAATAATTTCTAATATGCCACAGAAAAAAATGAAAAATTGAACAATTTGAAATGTGTAATGATAGTAGATAATATAATGTGTTACAATAATTATCAGAAAGTACAAAAAAATATACAACTTAGTAAATTAATGAAATTTCTTCTACTGCTTATACAATGGATTTTATAGGGGGAAAAAAAGGCATTCAATTAAGACATTTCAGTAAACAAATAGCACTGCTCTAATGTCTAGTGATAATCATAAACCAAACAAGATCTCTTAACAAGTTTAAAGTTGGTCTTTCACATTGCTTTAATGCTGACAATGTAGGAGAAATTGACTGTAAGTGAGAAGAATTTCATTAAATCATTAACTGAAAAGGAAAAGGACATTATCAACTGTATTTATTATCAAAGCCATAGTGTCACTTCTATTAGTTATAATCTTAATTGATCAGTCAACAGACTAAGAAAATGTTTATTTAGTCTTGAATGAAAATACTAGAGCTGTGCTTATAGATTTTGTTTCTTACTGACTGAAAACATTTATTGGTCTTTCTTTTCTCACATACTCTCTGTTAATTTATCAGTTTGAAACTATGTTTGTCTTGGCCTACATCCAACCTGATTACTGAAACTGAGACAATAATAATAATCTGATAAACAACAGACATTGTAAGACTAATGGTGAAAATTGGATCTGATTTTCCAAATTGTGTCATGAATGGTAAATTAAAATCTTTTTCAATGAAAACTATTCCTGTGTTAATAAAAGAAAGTAAGAGAGAAAAATCTATCAGCAAACAAATGAGGTTTGCAGCAATTAGAATTTGAAATTGAAATCTTAATATTTACCTAGCTCAGGAACGACATCTGGAAAAATTTCTCTTGAATTAACCCAACTTTTAGACACATCCCAAGGTGAAACAATAGGTTGAAAATGATCATCATAGTCAATTTTAAACTTTTCAATTAATTCCCAACTTATATCTTCAGAATTGATTGAATCAAAATTATCATTAAAATTGTCATTATCTTTTTCTAATTCACTTAACATGTTTTGCATTACATCTTGCTCATTATTTTTAACAGCATTACTTTCAGCAACATTATGTTTCTCTTTATGTAAAGGTGTTTCCAGTTTCTGCTGATTATCAATATAACTTAGCTGTTGGATTTCATATAGTAGAAACAGTATAATACAAAGCAATCCAGCCACAACGAGATGCTTCTTTCTGCGAACCCTAAAAATACCCAGGAACATAGTTGTTTTTTGCTTGTTTGTGTTTGATAGTCCACCATCATTACTGTGAGCTCATCTTCAGCAGTTCTCAAACTTCATCATTAAACAGAATTTATCAGAACCTGGATAAAGAGAGCAAAGAAAAAAAAAAAGACAGTTATTTGCTACATTAATTTTTATGAATATATTTATAATACATATTGGCATTTCTAATACATAGCAATTTCCTTACTTTAATCAGAAGAAACGTAGGAAAATGAAGCGAAAGGGAAAATTTTTGATAACATTCCCCTTTAAAATAAAGAATCAAGTTTATGTAAAACAAAGAAAGAATGTTTTTTCTTATGTAATTATCAATAAATTTACTTAGATCTGAACAGGTAGAGTTAATTGAGTTGAATCCATTGATTAGAATACTGGTAAAGTTCACTGATTAGAATAACTGACTAAGATGACATTGTTAAAATATTCTTAGCATCTGGTTGTTACAAAAATAAAGTTATAAGACTGAGCTATATAATATATTTGTCTAATTTTGAAAGTGTTTTATTGTGTCAGTATTTCAGTGATTTTCCACACTTTTGATTGAGGCTTAATAATCATCTTGTGGAGTATATTCAAATGTATTTGTCTGCATTTAATTGAAAGCTGATAATTTCTTTCTACCTTCAGCTCAGTCTTTTTCAAATGTCTATCTAAATACCTCCATATATTTAAGTACTACATTTCAATCTCTTAAATGTTTAGTTGGCTTTTGATAAACAAGTGATTAGCTTGAAATTCCTTAACTAAAACATTATTTTCTTTTATATATTTTCGAACTTTCACTGTCTGAAATGGTGTCATCTTAGCTTCATCAGTACTATGCTTCATGAACTTATCTCAGATGACAAATTATACATTCGAATCAAGTATAGAGCAGATCAGAAATTCCATCATTCTTTTTTACTTATACATCAAAAATATGCATGCAAATCAAAAAAGAAACCAATCATATTAAACAAAGTAACTCCCAAGACAAAGAAAATGTTATAAAACTGCATCTAAGACTATCTTTCTCCATCTGTTTATAAATACAGTTAAAACTGTGTGCTTAATTAGTTTCTAAATTGTCTTAAAACATGACAGCAGGAGATTTTAAGTGAAAGAAAGCTTATAATTTAAAATATCATTAACTTTACTATTTGAACATTTTTTTCTGTCAATCTATGCATTAGCACGCACTTCAGTCTCTTGACACGAAAACAAATTATGTTGTTAATTCCCTTAATTTCACAAGAACAGAGTAAAGTAGGCAGCTTTTGAAATGACTTAAGAAATATCATGGAAGTTAGAATTTGAAATTCAATTATTTAAAATATATTTTTATGACTACTATTACAGCGATAACAATATTACCTGCCATTGACTGCTAATTTTCTACACCTGTTCATAAGTATCCATCATTCACCATTCAACTCCACTATTGATATACTAATCTACTAATATCTCTGAATTAACCTTTTCTCCTTACCATATTTCTATTGACATATACTGCCTTTGCTGCAATTAATTATGAAAATTACAAAATATTTAGTAAACTAACTGGTATTAAGAATATTAATTAGCATGAAATTTTCATGGAAGGTCTTAATTTAGATCACTTTAAACCAGAAAGCATGCATCATGGAACTGGGGGCTGCCTCAAAACACTGAAACCAATTAGATTTGATATGATATTGTTTTCTCTGTATATACTGACCCTATTCAAGAAGTTCCTATTTCAGTAGAATCCATTAACATATTTCTAATGCATCTATCATGCTGTGAGATAACAAGATTTCAACAGTCTTTTCATGTACTCTTTCTAGCTAATTTCCCTCCATGTTTTCTTGTTAATTCTTGACTTAATGCCAGCAAAGATATAAAATTTATATAATTCTGTCCTCCAGCAACCAAGTAACTTTTAGTTCTTCCATCATAATGTTGTCAAAAAATAAGAGACCCTTAAAATATTGAAAAGTCTTGAATGTCAGATGTTACAACCTTGCAAGACAGACACTGAATACTATACTAAAGTAATATTATGTTACTATTACTTTTATATTCAAACAATGACCAGATGACCTTGAGGTCGTTATACTGCCACACAGCAATGGTTTCAAGCCATGCTACAATGAATACTTTGTTGTAATTTGGACAAGAGTCAATATTATGTTTAATTTAATGAAATCAGGTAAACACTTTACGAAAGACTAATTAGCAGTAGGAAAGATATCCACCCAAATGTTAAAGTATTTAGTTTAGCATTTCATGTACAAATATCCAAATTTGCTAAACAACAGTTTACTCAGTATGATCAAATACATAGGTGATAGTTTTGGTCAGTCATAACTATTTTAGTATAGACCTAACTGAGGTAAAACATTAAATCATTATTGCAGACCTTTAAGGCAGCAAGTTGGCAGAATTGTTAACACACCGGGCAAAGTACTTTGCAGCATTTAGTTCATCTTTAGTACTAAGTTCAAATTCTGCTGAGGTCAACTTTACCTTTCATCATTTGGGGTTGATAGATTTTTTTATTGGCACTCCGTCGCTTACGACAACGAGGGTTCCAGTTGATCCGATCAACGGAACAGCCTGCTCATGAAATTAATGTGCAAGTGGCTGAGCACTCCACAGACACGTGTACCCTTAACGTAGTTCTCGGGGAGATTCAGCGTGACACAGTGTGACAAGGTTGACCCTTTGAATTACAAGTAGAAGAGAAAGTTGTGGTGAAAGAGTACAGCAGGGTTCGCCACCATCCCCTGCTGGAGCCTCATAGAGCTTTAGGTGTTTTTGCTCAATAAGCACTCACAATGCCCGGTCTGGGAATCAAAACCATGATCCTATGACCGCGAGTCCACTGCCCTAACCACTGGGCCATTGCGCCTCCACAGGTGATAGACTAAGTACCAATGAAATACTAGGGTCAATGTAATCAACTAGTCCCCTCCCCCAAAATTTCAGGCCTTGCACCTATTGTAGAAAGGATTATTGCAAATCTTAGGCAAGAAATTAATACTTTATTGTAAATCTAAGATGTGATCTTAACAATTTAATGCATTAGTAATATAATCATTATAACCATCAGGTTCTTCAACTATATAAACATCCTTTATCTAACTTATATTAGGATAGATTCTATAAATTATGCTTTCAAACTATTAAAGTTATTACTGAGTAGTCCCAGACAGGTGTAAGTACAGGTGTCACATGGAAGAGGTTACCAAACAAAGCATACAAACAGAATTTCTCTCAGTAGCCACAGCATCTTTATTATAGACATATTACATTGGTCAACAAAGAATTTGTCTCAAGAAAAAGATTACCTGCATCTTGCATGTTTTTGCATGGAGAATTCAAAAATAATGTCAAATTATCTGTATCATCCATAATTTCTCTGTTCCACGATATCCCTCTCAGTTCCTGTTACATGGGCTAAATTTCAGTTGAGCTGTTGAAATGTGAAGCTAATAGTTTAAGAAATACTCCTAATTTAAACACCTATGAATAGAATTAACCTAATGGAATCATAAACCTAGCTGAGTCAATGAGTCACCGAAGCTTGGCAACACTGAGCCAATGAGTCACCGGTGCTTTGTCAGTGCTGTGCTTGAAGTGTAGGCATATATACTAAGTTCACATATTCCACTCACCTTCATAATATCAAGAAACTATAAACATTGCAAACAACTTTTGCTATTTTTGTGGTGACTTAACATTCAAGTCACAAAGACGGCGTTTCACGCCATTGATCACCCTTTCTGTTCCTCTGGCCCATGCAGCTAACATGAAGGAAACATATGAGTGTATGAAGCTTCTGTTGCAAAAACTTAAGTATGAGAAACATAAGTGGAATATCTGTGGTGACCCAAAGGTTGTGGCACTTTTACTTGGAATGCAGCTGGGTTATACCAAGTTTTGTTGCTTTCTCTGTGAGTGGGACAGGTGGGATAAGAAAAATCATTATGAAAAGAATGTGTAGCCAAAACAATCTCTGACACCTGGACAGAAAAATGTCATCAACCCTCTCCTCGTTGATTCTGAGAAAATTTATCTGCTACCTTTACATATTAAGCTAGGGTTGATGAAGAATTTCATCAAAAGTATGGATAGAATTGGCAAGGGATTCACATGTTTGGAAACTAAATTTCCAAGAGTAAGTGACGTAAAAACCAAGGAAGAATTTTTGTTGGGCCACAGATTAGGGAGCTGATGAGAGACCAAAAGTTTGATGAAGAGCTTAATGATGTTGAAAAAGTTGCGTGGCTGTCATCATACAAGGCCTTAAGATGAATTATGAGTCTAAAAATCCACTTCTTGAACTTCCACTTGGACTTTTTCCCTGTTAATCTTGGAGCTGTCAGTAATGAGCATGGCGAGAGGTTTCATCAGGACATTCTGAACAAGGAAACCCAGTACTAAAGAAAGTGGAGCTCTTCTATGTTGGCTGATTATTGTTGGTCACTAAAACAGGGATGTTCTGGAAGCTAAATACAGGTGAAATTTTTTTTTTAAAGAAAGCTAGTAATTGCCATGAGGGTCTCACTATTTCCATGCTCACTATCTCCATGTTGTCTGTATGAAAGGCCATTGACTTAAGCCAATATAGCATGGCTCCAATGTGATTGCAGACACTGCTGCCAGAACATAGCACCAGAAAAGACAACCCAAGGCCAACCATCTATGTCCTGTTATTTGTATTTGTGTAACATTCTCCGTTTTTTTCCCGTCCTTGTTTTCATATACATTTGATGCTTTCTTCCAAGGAATCTAATGCTCTTAGCTTAGTTTTTCCGTGGGGCTGGCCAGATTGGAGCAATCTCGATATAACCAGCAGAAATTGCAAAGATAATCTGGAACTCGACTGAGGAAAGAAAACTCCGAATGACCCGTCCTTGTTTTCTTTGTATTGTTTGTCTGGATATTTTGTTGTCCCTTTTTTGTATCACCAAACTGTCTGGATGTTTT
>NC_068981.1:125409747-125409964 GCF_001194135.2 Octopus bimaculoides
TATATATAACCCCTGGACTTATTCTTTGTAGGTTTGGTACTTATTCTATCAGTCTCTTTTGCCAAATCACTAAGTTACGGGAAAGTAAACACACCAACATCGGTTGTCAAGCAATGATGGAAGGACAAACACAGACACAAACACACAAATATATATATACGAGCTTCTTTCAGTTTCTATCTACCAGATCCACTAACAAGGCTTTGGTCAGCCCAAG
>NC_068981.1:125410064-125432172 GCF_001194135.2 Octopus bimaculoides
ACACACACACACACACACACACACACAGAGGGTACCTCTTGGTTTCTGCCTACCAAATCCACTCACAAAGCTTTACTTGGCTTGGGGTATAGTAGAAGACTCTTGCCAGAGATTTCACACAATGGGACTGAACCCAGAACCATGTGGTTGGGGAGCAAACTTCTTACCACAAAGTCACCCTTGTGCTTAATATATATTTATATATCAACATTTAAAATGTATTTTTAAAAATGCACACACACATGCATACACTCAATGAGCAGAAACAATGTTGTATAGAGAGGATTCTCTAGTTCCGGGGGGTCACATGATAACTACACCCAGCCCATGCTATAAGTAGTTGGTGATAAAAAGTGCATCCAGTAGCAAAAAAACATGCTAAAAATAACATGACATACATGATATTTTCTATTTTGTAGTATGCCTGATCATGATAGAATGAGATGAGAAGCAAGATACTGAAACATATATTTTGGTTGTTGTAGTAAAAATGTTTTTTTGGTGGGTCAGTTCCTTACATTTATGGCTATTGTACCTCACTTTAAGCTTTGACTCATTATATTTAATTATTTGAACTTTCATACATTGACAACAATGCTTTCAGATTCACATTCTTAGTCCATCCAATAATTTCTCTCCAGACATTTGTTTATAAATATAGTGAAGACAATGCAATATTCATTTTATGGCAAAACAATATTTTTTTATGGCAGAACATAAAGATATTCCAATAAAATATTTTTCTTTTTTAACATAGTATATTCAGAGGTATATAAAAAAAAATATAATCTTACATCTAAATTAATTATATCACTAAATACAGTTTTCTCCATCTAAATTTAATCATTTATACCAATTATTAATGCCCACAAAATAGAAAGTATGATATTGTTAATAGTCTTACATCTTGACATGTTTAACTGATTCATTACAATTATGTTTAACATTTAAAATTATGATCAAGAAAAAATATATTCTTACCAAGATGAAGATGACAATAATAATGACAATAATGACAATGACGATAACAATAGCATGTGATGGCATTGACAAAGTCATGAACATGAATGTCACAAGATACCATTAGATGGGATTTGGGCAGACATGCAATAACCAATTGCCTAGCATTCTGCAATCTACTTTGTTTTACTTCCATTTTACCACAGCCTAACATAATTCTAAAAACAATTAATTCCTCATATCATTCATAAGCAGAACTCTTGCAATTTACCATTTACTCACCACAGATGATTTTAATTCTCAACCCTCCTTCACATCACAGACAAAGTTAGCTAGACAACTAAGGAATGATATTTCACACAATAATTCCACTTTTCAATCTAAGAGATGAGTGCCATACTTGGCAACATTGTACCTTTTTCTATTGAATTCAAGAATAAACAGAACATTTGTGAATTAGTCATTTAAGTACATTGGTAATTGAAGCATTTCTCATTAGGTGAATGGATTTCTTCTAGATTTGGTCTTGAATGTTAGTGCAAAGCAGTTCTTAAAGCATTGTAAATGATATGCAACTGATTGAGGTTTAAGTGTTTCTTGACTGTAAAGAGGAATTCTAGTCTGTGATGAAATTATGACAGCTGTATATATGTGGATTTACTATGAGGGATCCTTGGAGATTGTAAGTACAAGCATGTGTAAAAACTTTTGAGGGTTTTTACTGTGTATTATACATAACTAGATCCATGAGGTATAAAACACTTTCTTTGGTATGCATGACTGAATATTTGTACTGTTGAAGAAACAATTATCATGCCTTCAATGTAGTATAATCTGAAGGTTTTCTGTTCAGAGAGTCAATGTAGGATGTTTAGGTTGCAAGCAGATGATGCATGTTTCCAGATGGTAAAAAAAGAATGTGGTATAGTATCAGCTGCAAAAGTGTGAGTGTTGTTGGAAGTGGTAAAAAACACAAGTTTCCAAAGTTTTATGCCCTCTGCACCATTAATCCCACTCAGTAATGACACAAAAGTAAAGTATGTTTCTATTCAGTCAGACAAAATGAAGTAACAGAGTTATGTGTCTTGCTTAGATACAAAATGAACTAAACTGATACTAATCATTTTCAGTCTAGATTTATAGAAACAGGTAAAATATAAAATTGAAAAAGTAATCAATGTGTTATATGTGAAGTTAGCAAAATGTAAATAAGTGAATTTTAAACTCTGGCCTATGAGTCACATGTCAATATCCTTTGATTGTAGTTATTAACATAAAAAAAGAGAAAACTCATCATAATTATCAACATTTGAATGGTCATTTTTCTTTGTAAGTACATGCTGGATGGCTGTACAATATATCATATCAGGTCTTTTCTCATCTGACATGGAGCTAAGTGTTCTATCTGATCACTTCTTACAACTTATTTGATTCTCCTATTTCTTGAGTGCTCTCCAACATCAACATACAGCACTTTGTTTATTCATATTCACATCTATACAAATAGTTTTCTCTACTGTTCACCTGTAATTTTTCATACATTGATTTTCATTTATCACCCCCAGAACCTCACTACTGGATAGACTAGTAGTATGCAAAGTTCTATCACATTTTGTGTGTGTGTGTGTGTGTGTGTGTGTGTGTGTGTGTGTGTGTGTGTGTGTGTGTGTGTGTGTGTGTGTGTGTGTGTGTGTGTGTGTTTAATCAGGTCAATAGAGTGGCACATCAGTTTACTGCAGTTATTTCCCATGATAAGAAATGACTCCAATATTGCAAACTAACAAAATACTTACTCATTCACTATACTTCCTGCTTGTAGCAAGATGTAAAATTATCTGTTTAACAGTCTCACAAGCCTTTATATGTAAATGCACACACATACATACATACATGCACAGACAGACTGAGAGACAGGCAGATATATATAGATATATTAATGGTTGCTGTTATGTATAGTTATATCTAAAAACATTAACTTGTTGAAGGATCATTCAATGTGCTAAACCAAAATGAATTTTGAACTGTCAACATTTTCCATGTAAAATTAATAGCATATAATTCATAAAAATAATAATTTATGTATATATCATCATCATCATCATCCATCTGCCTAAGGGACTGCATTGTAGTCCAGTGTCTACTTTAGCATGGTTTCTACAGCTGGATACCTTTCCTAATGCCAGCCACTTTACAGAGTGTACTGTGTGCCCCTTCCATACCCTACCATCAGTGAAGTTGCCAACTTGATCATAATTTCCTACTCTAAGCTGGCCTTTGTTAAAGCTACATCATTGGCTAGTTTCTCAAAGTGTGTGTTCCAAATAGTTAGAGCAGTTGCATCTCAGAACTTCAGGCAGAAACAGAAGCAGAAGACAGTACAGAGAAGCAGATATGGAAATTAAAAGATATTGCTGCCATGAATAGGTTTAGAAAAATTTTAGTTGATGCATCTGACTGTAAGGAGAAAGATTTTGATATGTGCAACATCAATGACAACTAGAAATTTCCATGGAATAACCAATTTAGGGTTATAAATTAGACATGCAGCTGGAGTAAAATCCCAACCAAACTAAAGATAACATAGCAGTGAAATGACACTGTTGATAGAGCAGTAAAAACAAAGAGAGGCTAAGAGACAAGCTTGGAAAACCTGGAAGGAAAGTGGTAGTAGGGAGCATTATTGAATTGCTCAAAGAGAAGCTAGATGACAGTTAAATTTGGCTGAGGGTGAGATCACTAAAAGAGATTTTCACATGTTCTACATGAGGCCCAGAGGCATGAATGGTTCAGGATTGTGAGACAGTAAGAAAGAACCAAAACATCATTGACAAGATATGTATTTGGAATTATGAATGTATACTTGCCAAGAAAGTGGCATGGAAGTGCTATTATGAGAGGCTGCTAAACGTGAAGAAAGCATGAGATAAAGAGGGGCTACCTCATACTAATGCTAGGGGGGGATTAGCAATTCAAGTTGACAGCAGTGTAGTAGATTAAGTGATTAAAGACATGAAAAGAAGGAAAGCTCTGGATCTCTCAGGGATAGGCATGAAGATAATCACAATATCTGTGTACTTGATCAGTCGCCAGATACTCA
Source organism: Octopus bimaculoides (assembly GCF_001194135.2). Classification (NCBI taxonomy): domain Eukaryota; kingdom Metazoa; phylum Mollusca; class Cephalopoda; order Octopoda; family Octopodidae; genus Octopus; species Octopus bimaculoides. The sequence continues at coordinate 125,414,122 of NC_068981.1, forward strand.
ATCAAGTAATACAGGAAGGTGTCAAACTAGGCATAGCAGTATCATCATATACTCCCACAAAGGCAAAAGAGATGCCTTAGAGAGAAGTAACTGTGAAGTAATCAAACCACCAGATTAGGGTATGAATGTCACTGAAAAGTCATGGCACAATTCACTTATGACAGAAAAGACCTAGTTGAGATGCAGTTTGATTCCATGTCCAGAAGAGGCATCGAAGATGCAATTTTGTTGGCAAGGTAACTGCAGGAGAAATAACTTGGCTAGGAATAAACCACTATTTCTTGCTTTCATTGACTTGGTGAAGGCATTTGACAAGATAGCACTGAGGAAACTAAGTGTGAGGGCTGTATAAAGATGTGGTTAGTAAAAGTGAGAGCTAGTAACTATTTCATTGGTGAATGTAGCATGAAGATTCAAGTTCATTAAAGGTCAGTCCTCAGTTCTCACCTTGTCATCAATGTTTTACAGGCCATCACAGACGAGTTTAAGACTGGAGGTCTAAGAGAACTCCTATACGCTGATGCTCTAGTTCCCATATCTCCATCTATAAGAGAATTAGAGAGGAAATTCCAGGTATGGAAGTTAAACCTAGTATCAAGAGACCTTAAGGTAAACTTAACAAAGACTAAGGCTTTAGTAAGTAGGGAAGAGAGTCACTGCTGTAACTTACTTATCAACAGTGTATATATGTTAAGTATGACACAAGGATGGCTATTTTAATTCAACACTGCTTCAAGATCATATACCAGATTTTAATTCAGCCAGGTAGCTATTTGCAACATTAATAAATTGTTTTATTTATTGTTTCCTATATTGGAGGCAATGAATTCTCATTCAAGTATGTGACTGGCTGTGAGTACACATCACTGAAAAGACTTAAAAAGGCTGAAATGCATCAGGTATTCTCACTGGCCACTGCTGGAGCAATTTTTCATCTCATTCCAGTATTTGCTCTGTTTTTAACACAGTACAGCCATATGTGATGTTATCTTGGGATGAATACCACAGTAACTGGCCTATCAGTGGTGTTTATACATTAAGTATGATACATAGATAGCTATGTATATAGTATATATATGTCAGCATTTAATCATTTGTTTGTATTTTTCCAGGCTGTCAAGATCTGCAGTAAAATACATCACAGTATATATTAATGTTCTGTCATTATCTTTATTTTTGAGGTCCTGCATCTTATGATCTGATCTCAATATTTTCCCAATATTAAGGTGGAAAGCTGGCAGAATTATTAGTATGCTGGGAAAAATGTTTAGTGGCATTTTGTTTGTCTTTACATTCTGAGTTCAAATTCTGCTGAGGTCAACTTTGCTTTTTGTTCTTGCAGGGTTGATAAAATAAATACCTGTTGATTGATTTAATCAACTTAACCCATTTCCCAAAACTGCTGGTCTTGTGCCAAAATCTGAAACCAAAATTTTCCCCATATCAAATTTGGCCTTTCTCTTCAGTGCAATCCTTCCATTGTCAGTACATCTTATTTTTGTCCCTCACAATTCTCATCATTCATTCATATCATATCATATTGCAGCCATCTTGCCTATATATATATTACGTGAATGTGTTACATCAATTGTTCCTTCATATTAACTTTTTCACACAGATTATCCTTCCACATTTAAAAGATCATACTGAATTATGTTCTCATCATATCAATGCAAATCTCCCATTTTCAGTGCCAATATTTCCATAAGATGTGGCATGACAATCTGTCATCCAGTTTAACACCAACACCACTATATAGTCATTGAGTACCTTTAGCAGAGACCACACTACTCTGCAAGTAAATGGGCCAGGTCTTTGGTCTGAGGATAACTTCCTCCCTGCCTCCTACCAACTCCAGAGGTCCTGGAGGTAAAAAAAAAAAAAAAGCTATGAGTAGTCTTGCTCCTTTAACTAGCCAATAAAAAATTCACACATTACACAGGCTCCCTACTATCTATAATACATACATACATACATACATACATATTTATATATATATATGTGCATACTTTCATACCTCCATATCTATGCCTGTGAGAATGTGCATGTGTATCTAAATGTATGCATTTAGTTGATGCAACCAGTTAATGCTGAGAGTTTGCCGGTGATAAGACACTTCTAGTGCTACATACATTATTGTAAGTTCTATAGACTGGAAGCAAATCAGGGTTAGCATTTCTTCAACAAGAATTTAAAATTTATTCTTTTTTTAAATACATAAATGTAGGTATTAAAAATAAATAACAAAGAGCATATATCCATTATATATTATATATATGCATGTATGTACACACTATCAGTAATTTAATTTTGAAAGGAATGTATCTGTGAAGCATTATTTTGAGAGGAGTGTAAAATTTATTGACAAATTTGCCTATATTTATAAAATGTATATTATAGATGTGGACATGAGAAATTTCCTTATGACAAACACACTGATCATAATGATGGTGATGAAATAGGACAGTTTCCATGAAATTGCAGCTAGCATAAATATCAAAGGATGAGCTTAGAAATTGTACATCTCTAGGAAAGAAAGTTAAAAAATTTACTCAAGCAGTTACATATTTGAAATTAACCAATGGTTGAATAGAAATGTAGACATACCAGTTCAGCTGCCTCTCATACAACTACAATAACAAACTGTAACCAATCGGTAATGTAGAGAAAGCTTCAGTGGAAATCTATCAAGGCTAAATTTACGCTATTTCACATTCAAATCGGAATCATGGATGAAGAATTGCTGTCGAAGAATACTTCCAAAATGGAGGAAGAAAAGGATGAGATAATGTTTACATTTCCTCAGAATCGGTCCGGATTTCAGCACAGGTTAGATATCTAATTCTTTTGTTTATGGAAAGCATGCATTTCACAGTTGGTTTAGAAGACTAGTTTAATAGAGAGAAGAAAGCAATTCAGTTGAAAGATACACACAGCACAGATGCTTCAGAAAAGCAAAAATCAATTTAGTGTTGCCTATCTATATAGTAGCATTGTATATAGAGAGATGTGTGTGTGTGTGTATGTGTGTGTATATATATATATATATATATATATATATACACACACAAACACACACACACACATATGTATGTTGTATGTATACATACTAATACACACACACATATATTCATATATGTATACACACACACACACACAAACACATTTCTCCACATTTACAATTTCATTCATTCATGTAATACACACACACACACACACCTGTACACATAATGCAGCAAGTTTTCTTTTTATTTTGCATCAAAGCTTTCTTTTTGTATTTATGTTTATTTTCTTTCTTTATAAACTGATATATTTGAATTGTATAACTTAGAAAATTCTTAAATGTTTAGAGTGGTATTTTGGCTCTTTTCTTTTTGTCTGGCTTTTTTTTTTTTTGTGTCCAAACAGAGATCTACTTGAATCATATATAAAAATACAGAAACACAAAACAGTTTATTGAATAATTTTATATGTGAAACAATCAAACCATTACACACTGAAAATATACTTGTAGTAAAAACTAGAAAAAAATGACTTCACAAAAAAAAAAAAATCTCTTACATAATTGAAGTTTAAAAGTAAATCTTTTCTTTTTCCCCATGAAAAGTAATCAAACTATAAGCTTTCAGGGAAATATGTACAATTGTTGTAAACACGCCTTAGTAATAAATTCCTTATAAATTTCTAGATTTATTCGCTCATCACCTGATAATTTCTCAGAGAAAATAAAATACAAGGCCTCATCACTCAATGTTTATGAGGCAACAAGTAACGGGGAATATTGCAACAATACACACTTATTTGCAACAAATAACAAGTGCTACTGCTATCCCTTTAACAGGCTAAGATATTTCACTGGAATCAACTAAGAAATTCTTGTATATGAAGCAGAGAAATTGTCACAAATACCTAACGTAATCTCTCAGATATTGGAATAGTAATTAAAAGCGATGAATTGGTAAACAGACAGCATGGCTCACATAATTCAATATTTTAACAATTAACTCCCCAAATTTACAGTTTTTAACCCCCGCATACAAAACGTGAACATTTTAAATTTATATTTGTGTCGTGTTTTCTACTATCCATTGCAACTGAAGAGAAGTAAATAAATGAATAAAGATAAAATTTTAAAAAATATACATAAACACGTGTAGAGATAAATTGATATTGAAGCAGTAGTGAACATTAGTTAGGTCTATACAATCAGCTGTTGTATATTTTATTGAACATCTATCCAACTATCTATCTATCTATCTACCTATCTATCAATTTATCTATGTATATGTATATAATATCCTTACACAGACACACAGACACATATACACACACACATATGTATGCACACGTGTGTATGTATGTATTGTTGATCAAATGACTAAGTGACATGACATTTTTCATAAACCACATTATTTTATTAATGAAGACAAATAAAATAGATTTAAATATTGAACTCATTACGACAAACGCAAAAAAAAAAGAAAAAAAAGCAATTATATATTATTGTCATTTTGTTTTTTTTTTTCTTATAACATGTAAATACATTAACATGTCTTATTATATAGTATGATAATGATACAGCATTTACGTAGATTTCAATATTTTATTATACATTAATTCCTAAAAAATGTCACCAGCTGTTGTTTTCCAACCCCTGCTAAAATTCATTGATTACTTTCAACACAGCATAACGAAAGCATTAAAAATAAGGTATTTTTCCAAATGTTTCCACATTTTGTACCCTTTACATGTACCTCTCCAAAACAAAGATGTGGGGTGAGAGAGAGAGAGAGAGAGAGAAAGAGAGAACAAATGTATAGGTAAGAAAAAAACTACTAACTTGATATCATTTTAAAAGTGAAACTAGGCTTTTGGGAGAAAAAAAATAGACAAACAAGTTGATATGTTGCTTTTTACAAATATCGAAATGCATTGTGACATAACTTATGATTCGATTCACTAAGCCACGCCGACAACTGTTCCATATCCAGCAGTGACCTAGTTATGATTCGATGATACTTCTTAAGTAAGCCTGGTCACATGTGGCTGGAGTGGATGAAAAAAATAAAAAACACCGATATCACATTGGAAGAATAAACACATTCATATTCCTTTTGTTACTCTTACTACAACTACTACCACCATCCTTACTACTATTACCACCACCACCACCACTACCCATGCTACTACTAATGTTATAATTGTTATGTTTTGAGTTCAAATACTGCTGAGAGCAATTTTTCCTCCCACCAGGATCAATAAGATAAAGCACTGGTCAACTACTGTGACAACAGCATTGACTAACTTCCACTCCCAAACTTTCAGGCCTTGTGTCTGTAGAAAATTAATATCGTTATTATTATTATTAGTAGTAGGTGTTGATAACATGAATATCAGCTGAGCATTGAGGTCTATATAATCAACTTACCCACTCCCTGAAATTGCTAGCCTTGTGCCAAAACTTGAAACCAAAGGTAGCAAGTTGGCAGAACCAAGCAGAACTATGAGAACACCAGACAAAATGCTTAGCAGCATTTCGTCCATCTTTATGTTCTATTCAGTTGAAATCAACTTTGCCTTTCATTCTTTCAGAGACAAATGCTGGAGTTGATGTAATCGATTTACCCTACCCCTGAAATTGCTGGCCTTGTACCAAAATTTGAAACCATCATCATTATTATTATTATTATTATTAAGGTGGCAAGTTGGCAGAATCATTAGCACAATGGGCAAAATGCTTAGCAGCATTTTGTCCGTCTTTGCATTCTGAGTTCAAATTCTGCCGAGGTCAATTTTTCCTTTCAGGGTCGATAAATTAAATACCAGTGAAACACTGGGATGATGTCATCAACTTAACTCCTCCCCGAAATTGCTGGCCTTGTGCCAAAATTTGAATTCATTATCATCATCATCATCATTACTACTACTGCTACCACTACTACTACAATTACAGAATTGATGCTGTGTTAAACAAAATGTTTTGTGGAACTACTTTTGGTTTTTTTATATTCTGAGTTCAAGCATAAATGAAGTTAACTTTGCCTTTTATCCACTGGGAATCAATAAGATAAAGCACCAGTTAAGTACTTGTATGAATCTGATTAATTAAACTCCTCCCCTAAATTTCTGGCCTTGCACCTACTCTATAAACCATTTAGAGCAGTGATTTAACAAAATTGTTACAGAGCAGGACAAAATATCTTGTGGTATATCTACAGCTATTTATGCTCTGAGTTCAAATGTCAATGAGTTTAACTTTGTCAGTCTTTCTGGATTGACAAAATATAACAACAATCAAGTTCTCAGGTCTGTTTAATTGCCTCTCTCCACCAAAATTTTAGGCCTTGTGCCTAAATTAGAAACATTATTATTATTAATATTATTGCCTTTGCACAGCTTCTAACGCTGGAGATGTACTACAGTGTCAGCTGTCCGCTACCAGTGAACTAAGGTAACACCTCTTATTTTTCAAGCACCTTCCGGAGTATTCGAGAGATTCCAAGCAGTGCTGTTTTCTGCAAGTGCTTTACATTATTAATTATTATTATTATTATTATTATTTAAGGTGGTGAACGACCAGAATCATAACTGAGTCAGATAAAATGCTCAGCTGCATTTCTTCTGGCTTATCTTTCTGAGTTCAAATACTTCTGGTGTCAATTTCACCTTTCATCTTTTCAGGGTCAATAAAATAAGAACCAGGTAAATACTTGGGTCGATGTAATCAACTAGTCTCTGTACCTATTGTAGTAAGAATCATTATTATTATCTGCAGTTGTGATCCGGTAGAATCATTACTGCACTAGATAAAATGCTTCGTAGCATTTTTTCCAGCTCTTTGTGCTCTGAGTTCAAATGACACAAAAGTTGACTTCGCCTTTCAGCTTTTTGGGGTCAATAAAATAATTAATTGCCTTCCTCCTCCTCTTAAAATTGTCGGCCTTGAACCAAAATTATCATTATTATTATTTGGCCCATGGATTGATAGAATCAGAACAACATTGGCCTTGTGATATTTCCTTCAGTTCTTAATTTGCTGTGTTCAAATACTGCTAAGGTTATCTTTGCCTTTCATCCTTCCAGAGTTGCTAAGTTAAAGCGCCAGTCAAGTGCTGGAATTTACTTGTAGGTAAGAAGTATTTCCCCAAATCCAATACATGTGAGTTATAATAAACACTATGCATGAACTAACACTGCTTTTAGGGATAGAAAGCTTGGTATTTTTCTAAGTATTTGTGAGAAGACAGAGCTTGTTGGATGGTAGTAAGCTGCAAAATGAAATAACTTTTAGTATCCAGTACATTCTGATTTCAATTCCAGCTGTTGTCAACTTTACCTTTCATTCATCTGGATCGATACAAGTACCAGTAATATAATGAGGATGGATCCATTTACCATATACTAGTACTACTATAAATGCATGGCCTTGTCCCACTATATGTAGCAATTATAATGCAGAAAGGTAACTTAACAGCAGAAACTGTATCACACTGGACTAACTCCAGTTCTCTGTGTTCCAAGTTCAAATCTTGTTCTAGTTAAGTTTGTTTCTCATCTCTCCATGGTTGATAAAAACAAGTACCAGTTATCCAGTTATGTGCTGAAAATTATTTCACCTGAGTGTCTCACACTTGCACAAGTCTCTAACTTTGTACCAATATAAGAAATTATGATCCAGTACATCAAAGCTGGGTAAATATAGGATGCAGTAAAAAAGATAAGGCTAGTGTTGTTGTTGTTGTTGTTGTTGGCACTCCGTCGCTTACGACGTCGAGGGTTCCAGTTGATCCGATCAACGGAACAGCCTGCTCATGAAATTAACGTACAAGTGGCTGAGCACTCCACAGACACGTGTACCCTTAAAGTAGTTCTCGGGGGAGATTCAGCATGACACAGAGTGCGACAAGGCTGGCCCTTTGAATTACAGGCACAACAGAAACAGGAAGTAAGAGTAACAGAAAGTTGTGGTGAAAGAGTACAGCAGGGTTCGCCACCATCCCCTGCCGGAGCCGCATGGAACTTTAGGTGTTTTCGCTCAATAAACACTCATAACGGCCGGTCTGGGAATCGAAACTGTGATCCTATGACTGCGAGTCCGCTACCCTAACCACTGGGCCATTGCGCCTCCACGATGGCTAGTGGTAAAGAATGGTAAGAGTAAGGAGTGCTGAATACGAGTAGATCTGAAACTACATAAGTATATAGAATGATAGAGGGGTAATAGTAGAAGCAGGGTAGAGTGAAAAAGAGTGACAGTAGTAGAACTGAATACTGACAGATAAGAGGATAATGCAAGAGGGCAGTAGATGAAAACTTAATAGGGATATGTATGCACAGGTTATATGAGTGTGTGTGTGTGTGTGTGTACTGCCTTTTGTATAACAATTTGTATTCAATGTTTGGGGTTTTGTGGGTAATAAAGAAATAACAATAATAATAATCCTTTTTACTATAGACACAAGGCCTGAAATTTGGAGAGCGGGGCAAGTTGATTACATCATCCCCAGTGCGTAACTGCTATTTATTTATTGACCCCCAAAAGGGTGAAAGGCAAAGTCGACCTCGGTGGAATTTGAACTCACAACGTAAAGGCAGTTGAAACGCTGCAAAGCATTTTGCTCAGTGTGCTAATGATTCTGCTAGCTTGCCACCTTAACAATAATAATAATAATAATAATAATAATAATAATAATAATTGTTTAACGTTTGCTTTCCATACTGGCATGGGTTGGACGGTTTGACTGAGGACTAGCAAGCAAAGAGGCTGCACCAGGCTCCAATCTGATCTGGCAAGGTTTCTACAGCTGGATGCCCTTCCTAATGCCAACCCCACTCCAAGAGAGTAGTGGGTGCTTTTTACGTACCACTCGCACAGGGTCCAGTCAGGCGGCACTGATATTGACCACACTCGAATGGTGCTTTTTACGTGCCACCGGCACAGGAGCCAGTCAGGCAGCACTAGCATCAACCAAGCTCATATGGTGCTTTTCACATGTCGCTGGCATGGGTGCCAATCAGGCAGTACTGACATCAGCCATGACAACAATTTCACTTCACTCAACATGTCTTCTCAAGTAGAGCATATTGCTTGACAATTGAAGGGTACTCTTAAATGGGCCAAGCCTCTCTACTATAGGCACAAGGCCTGAAATAGTGGGGAGGGGGATAGTTGATTGCATCAACCCCAGCACTGGACTACCACTTATTTTACTGACCCTGAAAGGATGAAAGGCAAAGTGGACCTTGGCAGAATTTGAACTCAGAACACAAAGAAAGACGAAATGCTGCTAAGCATTTTTCCTGGTGTGCTAACAATTCTGCCAGCTCCTCTTCCTCCTCTTCCTCACCACCACCACCACCACCACCACCATGGCAGCAGCGACGACAATGACAACAACAACAACAATAATAGGTACTGATGCTGTTGTTCAGAATGGTGGATGAGCAGGATCATTAACCCTTTAACATTCAAATCATTCTATCAAATGTAATGCTTATTTACATTGTTTGAAATTAATCATGCACTGTACCATAACTTCAAGATTTCAATGATGTGATTGTTTCTTTTTAGAATGACACTGTAGGTGTGAGAGGCCACATCTGACTGGTTTGAACATAAAAGGGGTTAAAGCATTGGTGAAAATATCTCACACCATCTCTTCTGGCTCTTTACATTCTGAATTCAAATCTTGCCAAGGGCAACTTTTACTTGTCATCCAGTTAAGTACTTGGGTCAACGTAATTGACTAACTATCTCAAAATTGCTGGCCGTGTGCCTAAATTAGAAACTATTATTATTGTTGCTGTTGTAGGGTGCTGAGTAACAGCACTGACAGAAAAGTGCACTAAATATCATGCAGTATCTAGTTAATCTATTTATGTTGTGATTTCAAATCCTGCCAAGTTTGTTTTTGTCTTTCATACTTCTTGGGTTGGTAAAAAAAGGTAGTAATAAAGTGGTAGAGTTATTAGAGAGGGAAACAGCAGAGAAAATAGCTGGTGTGATAAGTTTAAATATAAGAAAGAAAGAGGTCCACTGTTTCAGGCTACAGGTATTTTATCAAAGAGAAGATATGAGAGATGTATGTGTTGTAGCTGAAATTTATCTGGAAGTAGTCAGAACTCTCTTCTTTCCCTTTGTAAAAGGCCTAATGTTACATATCTTTCTCTCATGCTAACTATAATTATTTGAACCACCACACTTCTTCTAGGATTATTTTTTGCTAATGCAATCCTCTGATTCAAGATTTTGCCATATTAGTTGCAGATAGAGTAGCAGAGAAATATTAGACAGTAGAGAAACAGAAGCATAAAGTTTATAAATGGCTGATATATTAATTAGATCAATAGTCCCAAACCTTTTTTTTGCACTAGTTTCATGCAAGACAGTTTTTTCACAGACCGGGGGGATCATGTGCATAACAAAACACAATAAAGTGTATAATATGTCATTTAATTATTAACATATATAATGCAAAAACACCCTGCAGACTGTGATAGTCAATAAAATAAAAATAAAATTAAGAAATGTATTCTTTCTGTATGGCTTGGTGCCAAATGATCCATGGTCCAGTACTGGTGTGTAGCTTTGTTGTTAGGGACCTGTATATTAGATAATGAAGTGAAGTAAATATTAGATGGGTGAAGTGATATAAATATTAAGCAGTGGAGTGGTAGAAACATTAGATCTGCAGTTTCCAACCTTTCCTATACCCCCACCTGACATATTTGGTTAATTTTCATACTCCTTACAGAAGCGGCATCATGTAAAAATGAAAACTCAAGTTTTGAATATGCAATTTATTTTTTTAAAATCATACTACATACAGTAGTACTGTGGTTGAACAAACTGAACTTAAAAGTTAAGCTTTTGACTCATGGTATAAAATGCAGATGTTAATTGAGCATTCAAAAAAGAACTGTAAACATTGAAATCAATTATGAGCATAAATTATAGCAACTTCTTTGTTCCTGCTTTTCATTCATGACTTCATATCAAACCATAGAACTTTCTTGCGCTTTGCAATCAACAGGGCTGCCTGTGAATTTCGACTTCCTAAATTCCCAGAACTGAATTCAGATTCGCACAAGCATAAAGTAAGTACTTTCCTTCTTTGCTGTGCTCACTGAAATGTCATCGCCTATCCAAACTTAGGAATCCCTGCATAAGATGGTGGTATATCTCATGTGTTAGATGGTTTTCTGACATAAATATCAAATAATGAAATGATTGGTATAATAAATAGTGCAGTGACAGACAAATTAGATGAGAGAATGACAGACACTGGATGGGGAAATGCCACCCACATATTGTAGCAAATGATAAAGAGATTACATGGTGGAGAGGCATACATATTAGACAATGAAGTGGCTGATAATCAAATTAAGAGATAATGTACTGAATGATATATCTAAAAAAAAATCCTTAACCAATTATAAAGGAAAAACAAATCTCTCAAAGTTGGAAAAAGAAAACACAAACTTAGCAATAATTGTTAATTTAGAAACTCACAGAGAAAAGGGAAAATAATTTCAAGAAATGCAGAATTAATTTCTCAATGTTAATTTTCATGCCAAGGAGAAGGAAAGTCTGACTATTGCATCAAAAATACAACTATGGTCATATTTCAGTCTGCAAGAACTCATCAGTATAGGATAGTCTAAGCAAGCTTGTTCATCACGTGATGTAGATTTTTACATTTAGAAAGAGTTAGGAAGAGTCTTCAGACTGTATAATTTACATAGTTGAAAATAAAATGAGCTAATGACGTGAAGTGTTTGATATGTCATTGTTGTCATTTTTTTAGCCTTTGGTTGGCCTTGTTCAAGTAAATCTATAGTAAAAGACAGCATTTGGGCTATACCAATCCTGCCATTTTCCTCAGATTTGACTTACTTTAATAACAATTAGTGCATGATAGGAGAAATTTGGCAACTGTTTCTTGTAGATCATGAGACCACATAACACTCTTGTTGCCTGATACACAATGGTGATTAATGCAGCAAAACTATTACAAGGTATCATGATAGACATATTAGATACTGCAACGGCTGACATATTAGTTGGCATAGTAGTTAATTCATCAGATAGTGTAGCAACTGACAAGGGTGTAATGACTGATACATTAAATGGTGTAGTGTTACACTTATGAGATGATATAATAGCTGAGACATTAGATACTGTAATGGCTGATATATTAGATGGTATAATGAATGACATTAAATAATAGGAGACATATTAGAAAATATTAGACACCAGAATAAGAAAAATATTAGATGGAGTAATGATAAAACATTAGATGGTAGAATGACAAAAATATTTGGTGGTGGAGTGACAAAACCTAAGATAATAGACTGATAATGACAAAAGTTTTTGATGAAGAAGTTATATACACATTCAGATAGCAAAAAAGTCTTTCATCCTTCCAATGTGGACTAATAAATATTATTATGACACTGAGGGAATGCAAAGTGCCTGACTTTAACATAAGTGAATATATGCTGAATTAATGTTGAATAAATGTTTTACATTGTCGAGTTCAGGACTTTATTGTCTTCTGTTCAAATCACACTGGGCCTGGCTTTATTTTTAAACCTTTAGCATTTAAACCAACCATATCTGGTGAAAATATTCTACCTCCTTTATCTCAAAATCAGCCAGATCTGGCTTTTCACACCTATGCTACAATATCATTTTAAAAATAAACAACCAGGAGGCGCAGGAGTGGCTGTGTGGTAAGTAGCTTGCTTACCAACCACATGGTTCCGAGTTCATTCTCACTGCGTGGCACCTTGGGCAAGTGTCTTCTACTATAGCCTCGGGCCGACCAAAGCCTTGTGAGTGGATTTGGTAGACGGAAACTGAAAGAAGCCAGTCGTATATATGTATATATATATGTATGTGCTTGTATATGTTTGTGTGTCTGTGTTTGTGTGTCTGTGTTTGTGTCCCCAGCATCGCTTGACAACTGATGCTGGTGTGTTTACATCCCCGTAACTTAGCAGTTTGGCAAAAGAGACCAATAGAATAAGTACTAGGCTTCCAAAGAATAAGTCCTGGGGTCGATTTGCTCGACTAAAGGCGGTGCTCCAGCATGGCCACATTCAAATGACTGAAACAAGTAAAAGAGTAAAAGAGAATCATATAATCAAAATCTCAAAGCTATGAGATAGTGCATAATCAATTCAAAATGATGTGGATAAATAAGCATTAAATTTAACAAAGTAATCTGAATGCTGAAGGGTTAAACTCTTCTGAGACACCAAGTATGCCAACTACCAGTGATATACTGAAGTCAATGACAAATGTTAGACTACTGTCTACTCTAAAAGAATTATTTACAACTACTAGTTCATGTACTGAAGATTTTTACTCACCTAAGATCTAATACTTATTTAAGGAAATATTATTATTGGTTCTGATAAGAGTAGCAAAAATAATTGAGTCAGAAGAATTATGGTCCGTTGCCTCTGGTTTAACAATTCACTTGTTCTTCAGTTAACGATGCAGCTACCTACCACATGGTCATTTCAACTGCTAGTGATAGCAGTCAAATCTTCCTTATAGTCTCTTATAAAAGGACACATTGGATAATGTAGTCAAGTGTGCAAGAAAAACAGTTGGACATGGCTGGAATGCTTTTGGTCAAAGGTTTTACTTAATTAGGGTTGACTTGGGTTCAAACAACAAAAATTCCCTTCTCAAAGTTTGAATGTCGCCTAAGTCAGCCTAGCTTTTTCTCTATTGTCAAGGCAATATACTGGTGTTGATGCACTTTGTTCCACCTTTCCTTTATAAAAACAGTTTTGTGTCAGTTACAAGAAATATTATCATTGACCTTTATTTCCTTCTTAATTTACATAATAAAATTGGAGATGAATTGTCAATTTAAAGTCATAAAATGAACAGAATTGTAAGAACAATGGACAAAGTCCATTTAGTTTCCAGTTATGGTCCTTTGTATTTGGAGTTCAAATCACACCAAGGTCAACTTTGTCTTTCGTTCTTCCTGGGTCAATAAAATAAAATACCAGACACACAGTGCTGTCAAATCTTATAATGTTTCCTAGACGTGACTTGAACTGAATTACAATAAAAGAAATGGTTTCATAACTGTTAGTGTAGTTTCATCTCTTATGATCTATTGTTGTGAATTCAAATTCTGATTGAGTTATTTTCCTCTCTTCTCTCTCAGCAAGTCAATAAAACAAATACCAATATCAGTCATCTACTGAGATTTAATCTGTTGATTATACAATTCACCAATGAAAATTGGCCTTATCTCTAGTAAAAATACATCATTATTCTCAGTTAACAGTTTCCTAGCTTGACTTCACTTTTTATCCTTGTACTTTTTGAGCTTGCATTTTTTGATCAGTACTATTCCAGCAGGTCAATGATCAAAGATGGTCTAGCTGTGATACCTTTGTGTTTCTTTTTCAAGCATAGTGTGCCTAAGTTTACATTAGCCAATGGCTGGTCATCTAAAGAATTGATAGAATAGGTGCCAGCAGCAGTCATTCATTGGATTTGAACCATTCAACTGTATCTCATGCTAGCCTTTCAATAAACACTGTCCTTGTGCCTATTCAGAAGAAGGAATGTCATCGTTTAGCTAAGGGCAAACTCTAATAGAGCAGCCCCATGGTCAAACATATTTCAGTCATGATCATCCCATCCTCATTTTCAGAATGCATGTCGAACCATCTCATCCAATAAGTCCACTCTAGCCAAATAATAGAATATTATGTGAGATTTTACTTCTATTTCCAGCAGGTTGAGCAGCTAACCATAAACAGATTCGCTTGTTAGCTTCAAAAGAAATAATTGGTTTCTATAGTGATTAATTTTTCATAACAAATGTTTTTCTGTATCAAAAACTTATGATGGGTACAGAAAGTAGTTAGAAACAAGAATTATATTCAAACCATATCAATTTATTTCTACTTTTCCATAAACATTTCATTGTCCTTAGAATATTAATGATGATATTGATAATGATGACGATAAAGCCATCAAGTCTACTTTGCTGCATCAAAAGTACTTGTTTTATCCACACATAATATTTAAAAAAAGCATTCAACCATGCCCTATCCTTGATGAATCAATTGATTTTTGCTTTCAGGCATACAATGGAATATATATTGCTGTAGCTCTAGTAAGTATTTGTAACAAGGCTATCTTTTTGTGAGTACATTCAATTATTAGGTGTGTCAAAGACAGTTTTACAATTGAAAATATTAAAATGTTAAAATTAATACAGTACTTGATGGAATAGCTGCAGTTGTTTAGCCTCAGTTCAGCTCTGGTTGAGCAGGTTGCTACTTCTAAGATTGAGAGATCATGAAGGACCTCTTATTGGCTCACTAACTGACTAATCTTTAAGGATCTAGGAAGGACTCACTTAACTCAGCATCTCCAACATCTAGTTACTGACTTATGTAGAACTTTTAACACCAAGTGATTACATATATTCTTTTCTAACTGTTAAAAGGAACTTTTAAAATGATCTCTCTCTCTTTCTCCATCTCTCTTCTTTCTCTCCATCTCTTCCACCCCTCTCTCTTTCTGTCTTTCTCTCGCACACACACACACACACACACACAGTCATACCATTTACACAATTTTATTTTTCCTGGTGAATTAAACTATAACCATAGAATTAAGTACTTTACAGTTGTTTACTTTATAGATATGACTGCATGGTTAAGATGACTCCACAAGTACATAGATTCAAGGCAGTGTCTTCTACTTTAATAGCCTTCTACTTTAAAAGCCTGATGGGGGAAATTTGGTAAACAGAATCTGTACAGAAGCTCGTTGGTGTTTCTGTTTTTGTGTGGCAGACTTATTCCTTTAACGGGTTAAGTAACACCACCCCCAACACCACCTGGCCCAAGGATGCCCTTAAAGGAATTCATTTTGTGACCAACTATTAGGCCAGGTGTCCGGCCCAAAGATAACTTCTTATTTTTATCCCACCAGTCTTAGGGACTCTGTAAAAAGTCATGAGTACTGCCCATACTTTGTTAACTTAGTCACTAAAAAGCAAACATAAATCCATATGTCAGTATGTCACATATTCCATTGCTGAACTTCTTTGAAGTCTCCTTAAAAACTTTATCAAATGCCAAAGTTTGTATTACATGTATAAGACTGATGACGTAACTAAATATCGTAAACAGACAGGCAGAAAATCATTACAAATTCAGGAATATGCAAGTATAACATTTATCTTAGCAAGACAGAGAAGCACAACATGTGATAAGGATAGAGAGACAAATAAAAATATTTAATAGATAGTTAGATAAGATGGCTGGCAGAAAAATATATAAATAGATGAATCTACTATTTAGTAGTATCTGCACACAAATATGATCATACTGCTACTCCAGGTGCAGTGCATTTATATCATTGTTGTGATATATCAATATTCAAAGCAGTAACATTTTGTTTAAGTTGAAATATAATTAATTTAATAAAGTGAAATAATTTCTATAAGAAGTTTACAGTAATTAATTTCATTGATAATAGACTTTCTTGGATGCTATTATTTTCATTTGCCATCATTCCTTTAAAACTTCTATTAAATGACAGTCAAATATTGTATATACAATAAATGTAATAAACTATTACCAGTACAAATCATGAAAGAGCTTCTAGAAATACTCACCTTGATTAATATTGTAACTAAATCTCTCTCTCTCTAAATTAATTTCTAATCATTAAAAGCATGAGTAGCCTGTCTATGTCCTCTTGCAGTCACACTCTCAAAATCCTTGTATTAAACTCCTAAGCCAATCAAAACCTTTGTACTAAACATACCAATCATAATCTTTGATCTAAACACTTAGCCTAATCCTTTCTCTCCATAAGTGCAATGCTCTGGGTCTTCCTCCATGTATAGATATCATCCTGCAGATATTTAAACGAGATATCAACACTACTGAAGCTGCTTATCTGAAGGGATCTGTAAGGGTTATGGATATTGTTCCTTCTTCTCAAATTGATTAACAATGTGAAAAAACAAATGAAATCTTCAAACATCTGATCCATGTCCCAAATTTAATTAAAAACCTTAATCTTCTGATCCTTTATCTCAGTCTCAATTCTCATGTTTGGACCTTACTCTATAACTGCCTGATATTCTTTCAAAATACCAATTCAATCAGATTAATATATTTATTCCTAATCGAAAAGTTTTTATACCATTTATGGCTCCAAAATCTCAAGAAAATCCAAACTGTATTATATCAATTTTAGCATTTACTAAGTTTTACTCAGACAACTTCTGCAACTTATATTTCAAGATCCATTAATCTATAGCTCAATCCTAATCTCCCTTGATTATAACCTACAGAAATTAACAATACTGATAAACAAACTATTGTGAGATAAAACTTCATCTAATATTATTTGGAAATTATCCCGATTCCTCCCAGTATCATAAAATAGCCTCTGAAGGTCAGGCAACATTGTTTTATCTAATTTCCTTAATTGCATTATGCACTAGACCTGAATTTAATAGATAGCTCTTGTTTCTCTTTCCATTAGGAACACGTTATCTGCAGCTTATTCATACTACTTGCTGTGTTTTTTTTCTTTTTCTTTTTTGTAATAACATTTTGGTGATTCTGTTTCATTACAATGACACATGTCTAAATGTACCAATACTATTATAGTAACATGCTTACTATTGTATCTCACTGACAAATTAGAGAAAGGTAGGAAGGACAAGTACACTTGATGATGCACAGAGGATAGTTAACTAGTTAATTAGTTCTTTATATATTACAATGAAATAGCAGCATTAACTCAAAGGAAATACATTCCCAGAATATGAGCAATATTTAAATACAGGCATCTTTCCCAACCACATAGATCTGGGTTCAATCCCACTGAGGTACTTTCAGCAGTTGTCTTCTAGTATAGCCTTGAGCTGAGTAAAGCCTGGTGAATGGATTCAGAAGGAAACTGAAAGAAACCGTGTGTGTGTGTGTGTGTGTGTGTGTGTGTGTGTGTGTATGTGTGTTTACGTGTGTATGTGCCTA
>NC_068981.1:125432687-125435298 GCF_001194135.2 Octopus bimaculoides
TGTGTGTCTATATATATATATATATATATATATATATATATACTTTAAAGTTGTACAAAAAGCAAAAGACAGAGACAGGTGAGGGTAAAACAAACAAGGTGTATTAGCTTGACATTCAAGAAAAATAGAAGAGTCTTTGACATTTCAGGTCTATGCTTTTCTACAGAAAGGAATGAGGAGAGAAAACAGGTGGAGAGAGAAAAAAGTATGTCTGAATTAACAGTTGCACATGCAGAGTGGTTGGTGTTAGGAAGGGCATCCAGCTGTAAAAACCATGTCACAATAGATTACAGTAACCTGGTGTAGTCTTCTAATTGGCAAGCTCCTGTCAAACTGTCTAACCCATGGCAGCCTAGAAGACGGACATTAAACAATGATGATGATGACGGTGATATATACATATACCTTTTATTTTTCACATGTTTCAGTCATTAGAATATGGCCATGCTGAGGCACCCCCTTGAAGAATTGTTTTTAGTCAAAGGAATCAAGCAGAGTATTTACTTTTGTTAAGCCTGACACTTATCCTATCCTTCTCCTTCGCAAAACTGCTAAGTTACAAGGACATAAACACACAAGCACCAGTTGTAAAACTGGTGAGGGAGACACAAAGACACACACACATATACAGGGTGCGATGGGTAAATTGTTGCCATTTTATATTTTTTATTTCATGCATGCACATTATTTTTGATTTACAGGGTGCAGTAAATGAATTGTCATCTAAATTATGCAAAAATGAAAATAACACTGACATCTCATTTTAACAGATATATTTACCAAAATTATACAAAAATATCTTGAAATACTAAAGAGTAAATATATTCAATAAAATCGCCATTGGCTTCAACCTCCAGATGACTTTGGAATCTCCTGTAACTCTTCTGGACAGTCTCCTTGTTTAAGTTGGTGAATGCTGCCATAATACTTGCCTTCAGTTTATCTTTAGTGTTTCAAGGAGTTTTGTTGGCCTCTTGCGCAACTGCGCCCCACACATAATAATCAAAGGGGCTGCAGTCTGGGGAGTTAGGTGGCCGGATGTTAGGGATGATGTGGTCACAGAAATTGTCTGACAGCCACAAATAGGTTCTCCTGCTTGTGTGGCATGGTGCAGAGTCCTGTTGCCAGACATAAGATCTTCCAACAGCCTCCCTCCTGACCCAGTGCATCACTACCTCCTCCAGGCACTTGATGTAGGCCTGTGTGTTGAGTTTGAGACCATGTGAGAAGATGAATGGATGCACAACGTTACTTTCACTAGTGATCATTCCAAACACCATGATGTTGATTGGATGTTTGATTTTTATCATTCTCAGTACATACTTTAGGATTTCAGGTTGACACCCAACACTCTGAAATGTTCATATTGGAGCTTCTGGTGTAAATGCCAAGCAGTATACAGCATGCTGTTTCCAAATTTCTGGCAAAGTGAATTACATCGTTGTGCTGTTTTTCTCACAGACAGTACCCAATTGATCCTACCATACTGTGTAGTCAATAAAATCAAAAACAAAAATGTGTGTGTATATATACATATATATACACACACACACATACACATATATATATATAATGTATGTATGTGTGCGTTTGTATATATATATGGTACAAATGGTTTTGTTATATGGTGCCGAGTTTTACAATCCTGTAAATAATAATAATGGTATTTATATAAGCTTAAAGCTGATAGCACAGGACCAGACAGGCAGCACTGGCATCAACCACACTCGAATGGTGTGTTTTACATGCCACCGGCACGGGTACCAATCAACCGGTACTGTCATCGGCCATGACATAGGTATGTGTGTCTTTGGGTTAGAGTTCGTCCTGCAGCACTGCTTGACAGCTAGTGTTGGTTTCTTTAGGTCTTCATAACTTAATGATATGGCATAAGAGACGGATCGAATAAGTACTAGGCTTAATAATGATAAGTACTAGGGTCGATATGTTTGACTAAAACCCTTCAAGGTCGCAGTCCATGACTGAAAAAGGTAAAACATAAAAGAAAATATAATACACATCAAGTAAAATTACACTAGAAAATGGCGAAGTTGAAACATAAGATTTTTCATTAAAATTCACAAAATAGTATAATGCCAATGAAATCTAGGTCCTACTTAACTAAAGGTTTTGCTAAAGTGGGGTAGATAAGTATTTATTAGCAATAAATTTCCTCAAAGAAATCTATTAACAAGACAAGTGTCAAGATAAAATATATTAAGATAAAGATAAAATAAAATGCGTTGATTATTTAGTGGGATAGTGTGGTATGTACATTGGAGTTTGGTTTGATAAGGTTCAAATATAAATGAAGGATATAACACACTTTATACTATCACTTATCTGTGATACTTTTATTATCTTACAAAATATGTCATACACATGCGCATGCACACATACACATAATATCATATATATATATATATATATATATATATATATATATAATATTCTATATTTATATTATATATCATCACTTAATGTCTGTTTTCCACGCTGGCAATATATATATATATATATATAAGATACAGAAATAAATTTATTTCTCAAACGTGTGATATTGCTATAAATAGCGTGATCAGGATAAATTATCCATATAATGCAGAAAAAT
>NC_068981.1:125435308-125436642 GCF_001194135.2 Octopus bimaculoides
TTCCTTGGGGCTGGCCAGATTGGAGCAATCTCGAGTATAACCAGCTGAAATTGCAAAGATAATCTGGAACTGGACTGAGGATAGAAAACTCTGAATGATCCATCCTTGTTTTCCTTGTATCATCTGCCTGGATATTTTGTTCCTTTTTTGTTTCACCTAGCTGTCTGGATGTTTTGCATTCTTGTCCCATTTTTGTATTATATATATATATATATATATATATATATATATATTATATTTTATATATATATGTATAATATATATTATATATATATATTATATGTTTATATTATATACATATATATTTATATTATATACATACTATATTATAATTAATCAAAGGACATAGATAATAATAGAGTCAATATCTTCACAAATTATTTTTTCATGAATTATTTTCTCTCGTGAATTATTTGCTCTGTATTGAACTATATATATATATATATAATATATTTATATTATACATATACATTATATATTTATACTATCCTTGCGCTGGTGGCATGTAAAAGCACCCCTACACTCTTGAGTGGTTGGCGTTAGGAAGGGCATCCAGCTGTAGAAACTCTGTCAGATCAGATTGGAGCCTGGTGCAGCCATCTGGTTCACCAGTCCTCAGTCAAATCGTCCAACCCATGATAGCATGAAAAGCGGATGTTAAATGATGATGATTATGATGATGATGATGATGATACATATATATTTATACTATATATATATATTATTATTGAAAACAGTTGGATTCTTCAGCTCCATGCAACTTAAAGTTCCACAGGCCTCTTACAGAAAACTAGCTCATTCAGGCTCAGATTATAAATTTGGTAATATGAGCCTAAATGAGCTAGGTAAGAAGCCTGTGAAACTCTAAGTCGCAAGGAGTTCAACAAATACTTAAGTAAATGGAAATCTAGTAGCTTTGAAAAATTCTAAGAATATTACCCTCATCGAAGTTACTGAAAATGTAGGAGCGATACAAGAAGAGCTTCATGCTATGGTGGAAATGCAACTCCAAGGTAGGATAAAACAGCAAGTAAAGCAAACAGCATTAAGTAATAGAATGACTGGATACTACCTGTAGTAAACCAAGATTTTGGATTAACTACTAGCTTCAGTTAAGAAAAGAAGAGGAGACAACTCCAGAATTGATTAAAATTAATTAAAAATAGAATGCAGTGAGAAGTGAGTTTGATTTTTAGAAGTAGGGAGACAATATGGACATATTTTTAGCCTTATTAAACTTCATTAGTGAAGCAGCCTAACCATTACTACCAGATCTTAGATAACTCTCTTTCTCTCTCTCTCTCTCTCTCTCTCTCTCCATATATATATATATA
>NC_068981.1:125436652-125437236 GCF_001194135.2 Octopus bimaculoides
TCTCTCTCTATATATATATATATATATATATATATATATATATATATATACACATATATATAATTTTTATGAATGAACTATGGGTGGTGTTATAATTTAAAGGAATATTTAAGAAAAATAATGAGGGATGACGCTGCATTAAAAAAAAAGCAACTAATAAAATGGGCACTGTCATAATTAGTGTAGTAATCTAAGAATTTTAATTAATGAAATAGTGAAACTTTTGTGCAGTTGAAACACATGCATACACATACAAAGATATGAAGATATATATTTAAATGCATCCAGTCCACACTGTAAAGTAGCTGGCATTTAGAAGGGCATCCAGCTGTAAAAACCATGCCAAAACTGACCTTGCCTCTGGTGGTGCCACGTAAAAAGCACTCAACCCACTCTGCAGGGTTGTTGGTGTTAGGAAGGGCATCCAGCTGTAAAAACTGTGCCAAAACAGACACAGAAGTATGTTGCAGGCTTCTGCTTGGACAGCTCTTGTCAAACCGTCCAACCCATGCCAGCATGGAAGGAGGACATTAAACGATGATGATGATGTGTGTGTGTGTGTGTGTGTGTGTGTGTGTGTGTGT
>NC_068981.1:125437246-125441761 GCF_001194135.2 Octopus bimaculoides
GCATTACATTTGGGTCAACGACTCAACATACAACAGTCCCCTCAATAAACGATCATATATAAAGAAATACATCAAAGTCCACAAATACTTAAGAAAATATATATAAAACATAAAATACAACATAAAACACACAATATAAAAATTTATATATATATTTCTACTAATAACATAAAAATAAATCAAATTTGAGTTAAAAATATAACATAATATATATATATCTTTTTATAAAAAGTTTTAAAAAAATATATATATATATATAAATTTTTATATTGTGTGTTTTATGTTGTATTTTATTTTTTATATATATTTTTTTAAGTATTTGTGGACTTTGATGTATTTCTTTATATATGATCGTTTATTGAGGGGACTGTTGTATGTTGAGTCGTTGACCCAAATGCGATGCTTTTATTCTGTAACTAATAATTTTTTATCCCTGTCTCAATTGAGCACTTCTTTTTGCAGCCCTGTAAAAAACTAATTTGTTTCCTAAGAAGAAACGATTACTATTACCTACACACACACATACACACACACACACACACACACAAACACAATGGGTTTCCACATAGTTTCATCTACCAAATTCATTTACAATGCATTGTTTAGCCCAGGGTTATAGTAGAAGACACTTGCCCAAGGTTCCACACTGTAGGACTGAACCCAAAACTGTGGCTGTAAAGCAAGCTTCTTAGTCAGATAGCCATGCTTATGTTATATATATATATATATATATATATATATAACTATGGCTAGAACACAAAGATTTATAGTATTGGAGTAGGAATTTTGAATATCCTGTTAATCAACACAACAAAATATTACTAATAAACAAATATTGAATTGGAAATAAAATGTGATTTACAATATTCATTTGGGAGGAAAACAACACTGAATAAACATTTTGATTTATTGATTGTAGCAGATATAATTAAGAATTACGGTAATGATTCTTTTTAGATAGGCAACAAACTCAATCATTTGATACACCTTCAGTATATTACTACAAATGTTATTGATCGTAGCTTAGTACTTTATGTTATAACTATGTAATGGATTCTGTGTTTACCATCTGAGTAAACTCTAGTGTTTATCTTTTAGTAGGGCTATTAACTAAAAAGAAATTCTAGTAATTTAGTGTATTATGTTTCTTTTCTTTATCTTTCTACTTCATTCATTGGACTGTGACCATTCTGGAGCACCAAGTTCAAATTAATTTTTTTCCTTTTTCTTTTTGTTATATCTAGCCAAACACATAGTTACATACTTTCATAAATAGTCTTTTATACTTAATGTCATACTTAATCTTTATTATCTCAATCTAATTCTGAAGTTACAATAACCATCTATGCATCATACTTAATGTATACACACTGTTGATAGAACTGTTACTGCAGTATTTGTTCAGAGATAACGTCTTTGATGAACTTGCTGTGTTAAAAACACAATAAGTATCAAAGAGAGAAAGAGACAACAATTTGTCTCAAGTTATCTATTTGCAACATCAGTGAATGTTATATTTACTTTTTCCAACATCAAAGATGATGAAGTCTTATCCAAGCATATGACTGGCTGTGAATATATACAAATGGAAAGGCCCAAAAGGATTAAAATACATCTGGTACACTTACTGGCAACACCTGAGATGAATTTTCATCTGTCTCTGATACTTATTGTGTTTTTAACACAATATTTCCACAAGAAATGTTATTTCAGGACAAATACTGCAATAACTGGTCTATTGACAGAGTGTATACATTGAATGTGATACAGAGATGGCTATTTTAATTAAATACTGCCTCAATAGCATACACCAGATTCCTAACTTACATTTTTAGAATAGAAGGATACCATTTGACATACCAGTTTGCAAAAGTAAACACACACACACACACACACACACACACACACACACACACACACACACACACACACACACACACACATATATGGACAGATTGATTCAGAAGTCCCTTTAGCATTTAAATGTGAGATAAAATTAAAATACTGAAAGACCATTTGAATCACCCTCTAAGTATATGATGATTGCCTCATTTTGTCAGATGATAGCTGGCTCACATTCAGTTTGATTGTCCTGATTTGCATTCATCCATGCATGCATGCAGATATGACTTTTCATGCCACAACCATTGCCAAGAAATGAAATGATAGTGAGATGTTTTTACATCATTGGAATTAAGTGAGGAAAGCTTGTACAAGACCCTTGCCACCCTCTTGGTCACCATAATAGGTGCCAGTGACAAGCACTGCAAGATGACTGCAAATTTTATGGCTGTGCACTTTTCTCCTAGAAGAGATGCCTTTCCCATGGCTTTAGGAAAAAATAACAGGAGCCTCCTAACTCTTGGGAAATCTATTTAAATCATAGTTGGTGCCCTGACAGGTAACATTGTTCCAGGTAAAAACCAGGGGGTAATGATAATTAAGGGGTGATTCCATGCTCTTCACAACTCTGGAGCTCCCAAACTGAAGCCTTACCACAGGATGCAGATTAATATCATACCCAAGACATATGTACATGCATAAACACACACACACACACACAAACACACACACACAAACGAACAATGTTTTGCATAGATCTCATCTAGTAAATTCCATTCAAACAGTATCGGTCAATGTGAGACTATAGTAAAAGACATTTGGTCAAGGTGTTACACAATAGAATCATACCTGGTACCATGTAACTGCAAAGTGAATATCTAGGCTATATAGGTTTATCTACACCTAAAACTATTAGAAAGATATTTAGAATAATTAAGAATACATTCATATACTAATATTATTCAGACACTTTTCAAGGAGAAAGCTAACAAAAAAAAAAAACTTACACACACACACACTCATATACATATATATGGATTCCTGAGATAGGTTATTGCTGAAGTAATAAAACATTTTTATAGCTATTAACCTAATCTTTTATGTACACTTGTTCTGTGCTAGATGTGGAGGAGGGTTTTCTTGTAAATATATAAGATATTATAAATGATATATACAGCCTCTTCCATCTCTTCCTCCTTTTCACTGCCATCACCACCACCACCATCATTAACAAAATAATAATAATAATAATAATAATGATAATAATAATAATCCTTTCTATTATAGGCACAAGGCCTGGAATTTCAGGGGAGGGGACTAGTTGATTACATCAACCCCAGAGTTTCACTGGTACTTAAATTATCGACCCCAAAAGGATGAAAGGCTAGAATTTGAACTCGGACCATAATGTTGTACTACCAATTCTACCCGCTCACTGCCTTGATGATGATGATGATAATAATAATAATAATAGTAATAATAATAATAATAATAATAATAATAATAATATTTACAGCAAAAATTTTAAGGAAATTCTTGTCTATGTAAGGCACAGGAGAGGAAGCAGTAAGGGACCATTGTCAGCTTCTTGTGAACTATTCGGTAACTGAAATATCCGACCATTTAACACCTAAGTGTCTGAGATTAACAAAGATGAAAGATAAAAATAATATAATAGGCACAAGGCCTGAAATTTTGTGAGGAAGGTGCTGGTTGATTATATCAACCTCACTCCTTAACTGGTACTTTTTTATCAACCCTGAAAAGAGGAAATGTAAAGTTAACCTTGGTAGAATTTGAACTCAGAAAGTAAAGCTGCACAAAATGCTACCAAGCAATTTTGTCCAGCATGCTAATGGTTCTGCCAACTCGCCAACTTAAAGTCGATTTTGGTGGAATAATGATAATAAAAATGGCTTCAAATTTTGGTACAAGGCCAGCAATTTCAGGGGATGGGATAAGTCAATTACATTACCCCAGTGTTCAACAGATACCTATTTTACCAACCCCGAAAACGATGAAAGGTAAAGTTGACCTCAACACAAAATACCGCTAAGCATTTTGCCCAGCATGCTAACAATTCTGCCAGCATGCCACCTGATAATGATAATAATAATAATAATAATAATAATAATAATAATAATAATAATAATAATAATAATAATAATAACAATAAAAACAAGTATGGACTTGACAGGGCAAAAAATTGGTATGACCACAAACCTGAAGGCATCGTCGAAAATGGAAATGCAAAGATCCTATGAGATTTTATGATTCAGTGCGACCATGAGATAGAGAATAGGAAGCTGGACATAGTCTTAATCGAGAAAGAAAAAAAAACTGTGCTGGATCATAGATATAGCATACCCAGCTGATAACAAGGTATGCAATAAGGAAGAAAGAAAAGTCAAGAGATATGATAGGTTAGGTTGAGAAGTTAAGCAGTTGTGGTCGATGAAAAAGGTAGCAGTAGTACCAATAATTGTCAGAGCCCTGGGAACAGTGAGCAAAAATCTCGAGAAGTACGTGGAACAAATAGAGGCTGCAATAAGGGTGGAGCACTTGCAGAAAACAGCATTGCTTGGAACCGTTCAAATACTCTGGAAGGTGCTCGAAAAATAAGAGGTGTTACCTTAGTTCACTGGTAATGAACAGCTGACACCATAGTACATC
>NC_068981.1:125441771-125446958 GCF_001194135.2 Octopus bimaculoides
AGTTCACTGGTAATGAACAGCTGACACCATAGTACATCTCCAGCGTTAGAAGCTGTGCAAAGGCTATAATAATAATAATAAACAACCTCAGCATCACTGATGGCAGTGAAAAGTTCATCAACCACCAGGCTTAATTTATCAGATCCAATTACTTTGTTCCAAGTTTTTTTTTTGTTTTTGTCAACCCAATATACAACCTTTTTCATTAACCACATTCATTCATATAGTCTATCTCACTCACCAACATCTAGCTCTTATTCTAGCACTTAGTCTATTTGTCCCCTCCCCTGTGTCTTTTTCCAAGTACATCTCAGTTTTAAGATGGATACTCCATATCCAACTTGTAAGAGGCATATAAAATGTTAGGCAACAGGAAGGACATCTGACTGTAAAGCATTGCCTCAAGATAATCATTCAGTCTTTTGCAGCATAGAAAATAGGGAATCAATCACTGACACAACAGCTGATATCTTTATACATGTATGCTTTAAATAAATATTGCTCATCAAACAAATCATATTCTGTTAATTCCTCATCAAATAAAGCATTTATTTTGCTATTTCTGATTTTCACTGTTAGTATCACATCATTCTAAAATTCTTTTATATTTCAATTTCATTATTCTTACATGTGTCATAATGGAGATCAGTTACATAACCAGAGTGTATGCTGCCTGAGACATTATCATCATCATCATCATTTAATATCCGTTCTCCATGGTAGCACGAGATGGATGGTTCGATAGGAGCTTGTCAGCTGGAGAGTTGCTCGCACTCCACTTGTCTGTTTTGAGATGGTTTCTATGGCTGGATGCCCTTCCTAACGCCAATCACTTTATAGAATGTACTGGACTGCCCTTGGTTTTTGTTGACTCTGCCCCACCAGCTCTTACACAGGCTTATACAGCAGACCCAAAAGTGCTTCCTTCACTAATAGTTTTGTGTGGGATAGACCATCTCCATTACCCTCCACTAGCTATGCTACCAATAATGATGTTTGTGGACTATGGTTTAGCATTCAGCATTTTTTATCCAAACTAAGATGGGTTCAAATTCATTAGAGTAAACCATGTCTTTCAACTAACCAGCATACAATATGTATATTTAGTAAATAAATGGAAGTCAAAGTGGATTAATGTGAGAAGTGGAATGACATAAGGATCAACACCCAGACTAGTTCTATTCCTCGTGAGAAGTGAAATCAATTTCTAAATTAAAACTAGTTTTATTTACATCAAGATTGAATTACAATTCAATTACAAGGAAACACAAAAAAAACAAACGAAAGGAGGGATTAAGCAGTAGAAAATGGGGGGGGGGGTACACCCCAGAACAAATGGCAAGTTCAGCCGTGCCCTATGGATATTATTGTGATGGTGTGACCATAGAGAATGGCCTGTAACACTTGCAACAGTGTTTCCTATATTGGAAATGATTTTATAAGGATGGTGGATTGGCAAAATTGCTAGTGTGAAACAAATTGACTAGCAGTATTTAGTTATGGTTCTTTATATTCTGAATTCAAATTCCACTAAGGTCAAAAGTCACCTTTGTTTCTCATCCCTCCAAGATTGATAAAATAAAGTATCAGTCAAATACTGACTTCAATGTAATCGACTAATTCTTCCACATCAAGATTTCTGACCTTCTGCCTAAATTTAAATTACTATTACAACAGTTCTTGTTTTTTCTGAATTAGTAAGCTTATAAACCACTTCCATTTAAGTCACTACTCTTCTTACAGTATCTTCCCAAACTCTGTAATAAACACTTCAACCAACCCTTCATCCTAACAGCTGCAGCTTTAGGGAACATTTTCCAATCCTAGTCTGTTTTTTTTTTCTTTCTTTGTTTTGTTACGATAGAAGTTCAATCTGATAACTGAATAGTATGATAATGCAGTCCTAGGAGACAATAACAAAATAAAAGATGGACAAGCAGTTGTTAATGGCATCAAAGCATTTATGAAATAGTTATACAGAACTGAGTATAAATATAACAAAGCAGAGAAACAGGAAAATCAGCTAAGTGAAAGTTCATAGCAATTCTTCATATCCTGAAGGTAGATATCCTGAAAGTTTATACTCTAATATCACAGATAAAAGAGAAGAGGATCCAAGTAGTCCTTTATAGTAGTTCTTCATAGATTGGTAGATATCCATAGATTTCATAATCTAGCCTCACAGATAAGGGAAAGCACTAAGTTTGAAAAGAAAACAAGTGGAGTGGACATAGCTGAAATGTTTTTTGATCACAGGTCTGCTTGAAAGGAGATAACCTAGGGCCGAACAACAATATTTGAATGTTCAAGTTAAATGTCAATGTTACTGATCTCACTAATCTAGGAAGGCCAGCAAGTACTATGAGCACTGCCCCTAATCCATATAAAACATTGAAAAGAAAAACATTTATTTGAAATTCTGCCAGGTCTCTGAAGGGAAATTTAAACTGATCAGCAACACTAGAAAATAATACATTCTGATAAAGGATTATTTGTAAAAAGATTAGAAGATAATGTTCAAAAATATTTTATCAATAGTTTCGAAATAGATATTTTCCTTTTGAGAATTCAAATTCAGTGTATTGTCATATTGAAACAGAAAGACAAAGAAAATGGAATCACAGCTAAAGTTTCATAAAATAACAGCTATAAATATATTACATGTTAATAACAACCTACTAAAGGTTTAACATACATGAAAATAATAGTATATATACACTACCACAGATGATGCTTAATTCTATAAAAGGAAATAGCTTTCACTTTTTACTGAAACAATTTAGTGAATGAATATGATCCCTTAAGAGACCATGCTTATCTAACAAACAAAAGACTGTAATCTGAGCCAAAATGAATTAAATAGTGCTTCAGGAGTCAGAACCATACATGCATATTCTCTGAAAGTTCAATTTCAGTAAGGTTTGCGTTGAGAATGTGAAGAGACATAACTAAACATTACAAGTCATAATAGGCACAGGCATGGCTAAGTGTTTAAAAAGCTTGCTTCCCAATGATGTTTCAGTTTCAGTGTCACTGACTGACACTTTGGACACCTTGCTATAGCTCCCCAGGCCAAGCAAAGCCTTGTGAGTGTTTGTTGCCACTTCAACATGGTTGATCCATACAAACTGACATCACTACTGTTTTTAACTCCAAGAGGATGCCATCTCTAATGATGCAATCTGCACCTGACATATATTGTAAGCAGGGAAGTGAACCCCCACCATTTCCTAGCAACATGACAGGACCACCAGACCAGGCTGGTCCTCAGTGGTGGACACCCATCCGCTAGGGATGGCAGTAGTTCTCTCCAGCTTGCAATATATAGAAAAATAAGTGCAAGTCACTGATCTTGCAACAAGCAAAGTAGCTAGTTAGAAAATCTCTATAAGAGATAAAAGTAGTAATTATACTGAGAAGTAATATTACTTCTCTGTGTAGTTGCTACTTTCATCTCATATACTCTTTACTCTCTTTTACTTGTTTCAGTCATTTGACTGTGGCCATGCTGGGGCACTGCCTTTAGTCGAGCAAATCAACCCCCGAATTTATTCTTTGTAAGCCTAGTACTTATTCTATCGGTCTCTTTTGGTGAACTGCTAAGTTACAGGGATGTAAACACACCAGCATCGGTTGTCAAGCGATGTTGGCGGGGACAAACACAGACACACAATCACACACTCATATATATATACATATACATATATACAACGATCTTCTTTCAGTTTCTGTCTACCAAATGCACTCACAAGGCTTTGGTCGGCCCGAGGCTATAGTAGAAGACACTTGCCCAAAGTGCCACGCAATGGGACTGAACCCGGAACCATGTGGTTGGTAAGCAAGCTACTTACCACACAGCCACTCCTGCGCCTATATAGAGATTTTCAAACTAAAAGTAGCCTGTCACATGTGTGTGTGTGTGTGTGTGTGTGTGTGTGTGTGTGTGTGTGTGTGTGTGTGTGTGTGTGTGTGTGTGTGTGTGTGTGTGTGTGTGTGCACATACACTCTTGTTCTTGTACTGATATCATGTGATGACTATAAACAAGTATCACTGACATATAAGCGATGTGGTTCATTTCCAGTCTTCTACAAAAAGCATGTCTGGGTATGGAGAAATATTACCTTACTTGGGAACAGGCAAGAGATGGCAACAGGCCATAGAAAAACTGCCTCAATAAATTCCATGTGATTGGTGCAAGTATGGAAAAGTGGGCATCAAAACAATGATGATTTACAAGTTCTGCCTTCTACCAACAGAATAGCAATAATATTAATTTCTAACATTGACAAAAAGCCATACACATCATGGCATGGTATCATCAATAAAATCAACCCCAGTTCTTGCACTCATATTTAGTGTATCAACCCTGCCAGGAGGATGGGAAATTTAAGTCAGACACAGTGGCATTTGAATTCAGAACTACAAAGCTTCTGGTACTCAAATGCCACTCACAACCCTATATAGTAGTAGTAGTAGTACTACTACTACGACTACTACTACTACTACTACAATCATCATCATCATGGCAGTAAACAGGCAGAAGCTTTAGAGCATCACAGAAAACACCTTGTTATATTTCTTCCATTCCACCAAGGCAGAGTCAACTTCAGCAGTATTTGAACTCAGAATGTAATGAGCTGTGAGAAACGCTGTTACGCATTTCTTCCAACATTCAAACAGTTCTACAAGTTCACTTTAGTAATAAATGCCTTGATGCAATACCAGGCAGTGGTTCTCATGGCTTATGATATTAATTGATTGGAAGTGTTATCATGTACATGCTTTGTCTTGGTGTAAAAGATGGGCTGTAGCAAATATTCTGCTCACTACTACAGATTTGCTTGTCAGTTGCTTAACTTTAACCATTTGAGCATGTCCTTTGATGGCTGACAATATGTGCATCTCTGATCACAAGCAGGAGTAGTGGGGGAGCATAATAGCCATCTGTTGAGAGAACTTCTTTGGAGTTTGAATTATTTACCCCATGAAACATAGGTGTTTTATTCATCATCCTTAAACAACCCTTATTCAGGGATCTTTTGAGAGGGATGGGCTACTCGACCTGAAGAAAATTCTAACTGGGCCCGACCTGCAAGATGGTGTGTGCAACTCTCTCACTCAATAATGATAATGATAATAATAATAATAATAATAATAATAATAATAATAATAATAATAATAACAAC
>NC_068981.1:125447301-125453824 GCF_001194135.2 Octopus bimaculoides
ATAATAATAATAATAATAATAATAATAATAATAATAATAACAACAACAAGACTTGAAATCTGAGGGGAAGGGAGTTAGTCAATTACATCAATTACTTCCTGTTTCTGTTGTGCCTGTAATTCAAAGGGTCAGCCTTGTCACACTGTGTCATGTTAAATATTTCCGAGAACTACGTTAAGGGTACACGTGTCTGTGGAGTGCTCAGCCACTTGCACGTTAATTTCACGAGCAGGCTGTTCTTTTGATCGGATCAACTGGAACCTTCGACATCGTAAGTGACGGAGTGCCAACAACATATGAGTGTTTCTAATATAGGCACAAGGTCAGCAATTTTGAGAGAAGGGGAGTAATCAATACCAGTAGCTCCAGAACGTGACATACCTTATTTTATTGAGTCTGGAGAAATGAAAGGCAAAACTGATTTGGTGGGATTCAAACTTAGAATATAAAAGCTAGAAAAACTACTGCAAGGCTTTTATTTCTGTCTATGTCCATCACCTTTAATTGTTTGTAATATAGGCAAATAGTCTGAAATGTTGGAGAAGGAGATAGTTAAATTGAAAAGTTTTTTACTTTATTGACACTGATGAAAGGCAAAATTAACCTAAGTGTAATTTGAAAAAAGAATATAAAGATATAGGCGCAGGAGTGGCTGTGCGGTAAGTAGCTTGCTTACCAATCACATAGTTCTGGCTTTAGTCCCACTGCATGGCACCTTGGGCAAGTGTCTTCTACTATAGCCTCGAAACAACCAAAGCCTTGTGAGTGGATTTGGTAGACAGAAACTGAAAGAAGCCAGTCGTATATATATATGTATATATATATGTGTATGTGTGTTTGTGTTTGTACCCCCAACATCACTTGACAACCGATGCTGATGTGTTTAGGTCCCCCGTAACTTAGCAGTTCAGCAAAAGAAACTGATAGAATAAGTACTAGGCTTACAAAGAATAAGTTCTGGGGTCGATTTGCTCAACTAAAGGTGGTGCTCCAGCATGGCCGCAGTCAAATGACTGAAACAAGTAAAAGAGTAAAAAGTAAAGAGTATATGAAACAAATATTGCAAGGTATATTGTCCAATACTCTAAAAGTTGTGACAATCTGCCATTTTTAATCATAATAATAATGGTTTCTGATTTAGGCACAAGCCAGCAATTTTGAGGCTTGGGTAGTTGATTCCATCAACGCTGAAAAAATGAAAGGCAAAGGTGACCTCAGCTTCTTTCTGATTTTGATGGGATATGAGCTCAGAATGTAAAGAACCAAAACATATTCTGCAAAGTATTATACGCTGATGCTCCGGCAACTCTGCTAATCCTAAATATATGGATGCAATGCAAACTGAAGCTGTAATACATTTTGTCTGCTGATTTACCGATTCTGACAACAAGTTAACACATCTTTATAATGTACTGCACAATTATCAAGTTATGTTATCTATATCTATCTTGACTGCTGACATTATGACTTCTAACAAGCTATGACAAAGTGCTGAGAACTTGTTAATTTAACAGGAAATTGTAATCTTTCTTTGTAAATTAGCTAAGAACAGAGAATATGCTTCTTCATATATAATTTAAATGGAAAGTCTACATCTTCCTCTCCATTTAATATAAAATTCACCAATGGAATATCAAATTATTTTTCTCCTTGATTAAGCTCTCCCTGTAACAGTTCCATTATTAGTTTTTTTTTCTTCCTTTTTTTCCTCCTACAAAAGATTACTACGAAGAAGATTATTTAAATTAAAAAGAGATACAATAGTAATTTAAAACAACTAACACAATCTCCACTATATAGAAATAATGATGCATTAAAATGCTGCAAAATGTATCAATAAGAACTTAAATACATGAAACATTATCATATATTCTATATACTAAATGAAAAGCCATGCCCCAGTCAGTGGGGTGTAAATTTCTAAATATACAAAATATAGTAACTACACAATGCATGTTGCATCACTTGGCTGTTAATTTATGCACTGAAAGGTGACATTTAACTATGCCAATAATCATCCAAGTGTCACATCTGACAAACTGCATGCATAGATCTATACACTGTGAATTTTTCTGGGCCTCTTCATATGCTATTTTCAGATCAGCCAGAAGCAAATCGATTCTATAAATGTTTTCTCGGCAGAATGTAGCAAGCAAGCCTACTAGTACATATAACTACAAAAAAGTGATGAAAGCCACTTAATGACACAGAATGAATAAGTATAAAGTATTTAGACACTGATGAATGAAAAAATACAAAATGAAATGTTAACATTAAACAACACCAAGGGTTTGTTGTTTGATGTGAATATCATACCTCACCCATGAATTTATTACTCTGAGCATTTATATGTTATAAATATTTTGGTGTTATTTACATATAACTTTGAATTTTTCGGCTCATAATCAGGATATTTCAAAACCCAAAGTAGTCTGAGTGCTTTAAGTCACTTTCATAATGTTCTGTTACCTATACATAGTACTGTTGTAATGTATGGATGCATTGGGCACTTGCCCAGGGGCCCAACAGGTTTAGGAACCCAATGCAAATCAATGTATGTTGTAGTTGTGTTTATTGGAGCTCCAGGACACTGCTTTGCCCAGAGGCCTATAGTGCTGTTAGACAGCCCTGCCTATACGTTAGTGTATGTTACTACAACAACTATGGAATATCATCTTCATCAGTTGATGGTGACAAGTAACATTGATGCAATGATGGAATGTTTTTTTCTTTTTACATATCTCAGATGAAATCAGATTTATCTATATATTTCAGTGTTGCAAAGTCATTCATGAGATCACTATATCAGACTGGGGCCAGCAGTAACTGTCCTAATCAGGCAACCTAATTTTTATTTCATTAAGTTATGCCAGTGCTGCCTGACTGGCCCCCATGCCAGTGGCACGTAAAAAGCACCCACTGCACTCTCAGAGTCATTGGCATTAGGAGGGGCATCCAGCTGTAGAAACCTTGCCAGATCAGATTGAAGCCTGGTGCAGCCTCATGGTTTGCCAATCCCCAGTTAAACCGTCAACCCATGCCAGCATGGAAAGCAAACGTTAAACAATGATAATGTGGGAACAGGTATGGCAGTGCAGTGAAAAGTTTGCTTTGCTGCCATGTGGTACTGGGTTCAAACCCACTGCATGGCACCTTGGCAAATGAAGATTAGCTATGCAGTGAAAGAGATGTGGGACATGATGTAAAGTGTCATTGCAATCTAGACATACATTGACTATTTCTGCATCTATAAGACAGCAACAGTCATTTAACATAGATCAAAACTCGGGAATGAAAGTGTGCCATTTGGCAGCTTTGTGTTCCATGTTGGGTATTTTACTTCTTATTGATTACAATAAGTTAGGTGGTGGGTAACTGCATCACAATCAATTTGGGTTTCATTATATAGCTAGCATGAAAGAGATGAATAATACATATAACAAAGATGTCAGAGTTGTGATGGCATGAGAGGCACAATAACAAGGGTGTTAGAAAAGTGTTGACAAGCAAGGTACAATAACAAGAATGTTAGAGTTGTCACAATAAGAGAAATACAGGAGCAAGGGTATTAGGTTTGTTATAACGAGAGACATAAAAGCAAGGGTGTCTGATGAGAGCAGAGAGGAAGAATAAGAAGATTGTCCAAGTTACCAAGTAACTGACAAAAATTATTTCACTCTTTAATGAAATGATTAAGTTATTTCACTTAGTTTTCATCTACTTGAGATAGTTTACAACTGAGAAATTGATATTAATTATATGCATTGATACAATATTCCTTCAGCTTCTATTGACTTCTAGTATCTAAGAAAGAATTGTGGTAACAGAGAACATTCTGGTAAGAATTACATTACTGAGATGAAGTAATGAGAATGAATATAGAATCTTTTTTATCTTTCAAATATATAACTTACTTTCTTCTTTAATGCTGGAATGCCTTGAGACAATTTAAGATAACTGCGATGCTAAATGAAATTCTTTGTCAAGTTAATAGGATTTGCTGAAGCAATTATTTTAAAATCAATAATTGATTTACAAATCAACCTTATTTACATAGTTATTTTCTGAATATGTTTTTATTGTTTACATTCTTCTTCATTAAAAAGAAATATGATAATACAAAAGATATGCATAATTTTATATATTCCTATTTATTTATATTTCAAAAGCATCAACTGAAATCTTTTAGGAAAGCAGAAAAAAAAAATTAAAAAATTGGAACACTTATGATAAAGATATAGAAAAACTAATAATGGTTACTGATTTAACAACCATTATATATTCTTTATGATAAAATAAATTATAAATAGTGTTTATTTATTTTTTTTTTTTTACATTTTGTAAATACATAAAATTAGAACCCAGTGAATAGTTCTTCAATAATTAAATTATTTTTCAACATTGTTTATTATTTTCCTCAGTAATGAACAAAAATTACATTGAACAAAAAGATAATACTCATATGTATACCAGATATTGTATAAAAATGAGAAGCATCTCAATGCTGTATAGATTTTATTTAATAATTGACTGATAAGCTGTCAATCTGAACACAACACCCTGACACTATCAAATCATATTATGATCAGATCGGCAGATTTCCATTAAAAGTTTCAGAAGGTCATGTAAGTCTCCAAAACAAAGATTAGCTTTCATACAAGAAGTAAATGATGAATATAATAGAATTTATATGTTATTCATCCGTTCTTAATCAACCAATTAAATGTAAAGTATCAGAATGCTCAAGTTTTATTACATAATTATATCCTGTTCTTGTGTAAGAAGAACTACAAAAGTCCTTGTCAAATTCCATTTAGCTGAGTGCACAACTAATAACGCATTCTCACTTTATTTCTATCTGTTCTGTAGTTACAAGTAAACAGAGTGGGTGTGGTTTAGCACTTACCTTAGAAACAGTACCAAAGACAGGATATGAACATATAACTTTTGAGCTGAGAGATTAATACTTTATCCACTTGGCTTTTGCTATACTTTGGCACTATAAGAGAATATTTCATTTATGACAACTGTATTAAGAAAATTATCGAAGGATAGCAAATAACAATGCAGTAATTACCCAATGTAATTAATACTCACTCAGCTTGCAGGTATAGCAGTGTGGTTAAGAAGTTCACTTTGCAACCACATGGTTTTGAGTTCAGTCCCACTGCATGGCACAAGTAAGTGCCTTTCACAACAGCCCTGAGTTGATCAATACCTTGTAAATGAATTTGGTAGAGGGAAACTGTTTTCCCTTTCACATAACTTGACAGCCAGTGTTGGTTTGTTTATGGCCCTCATAATTTAGCTGTTCAGCACAAGAGACTCATAGAATAAGTACCAGACTTTAAAAAATAAGTATTAGGGTTGATTTATTTGACTAAAAACCTTCAAGGTGATGGCCCAGCATAGTTACAGTCTGATGACTAAAACAAGTAAAAGGTAAGCATAAAAAGAAACAATCACATTGTGAAGGAGACAATGTGTGTGGCATTCCGTCAATTACGATGACAAGGGTTTCATTTGATCTAAATCAACAGAACAGCCTGCTCGTGAAATTAACGTGCAAGTGGCTGAGCACTCCACAGACATGTATACCCTTAACATATTTCTCAGAGAGATTCAGCATGACACAGAAATAAAGTATATTCCTCAAGGACATAATGCATACCTGGATATTGACCTCACAACCTTATGATTGGGAGCCAAAAACCCTGACCACTAAGCCAAACACCTTTGGAAGAAACAATACAGCTATTTAAAACACCTTACATAT
The DNA here is from genome assembly GCF_001194135.2 of Octopus bimaculoides. Classification (NCBI taxonomy): domain Eukaryota; kingdom Metazoa; phylum Mollusca; class Cephalopoda; order Octopoda; family Octopodidae; genus Octopus; species Octopus bimaculoides. The sequence continues at coordinate 125,453,078 of NC_068981.1, forward strand.
CACTACATTGATTTTCGACATATTTTCTGATGATATTATATCCTATACAGATTAGAAATATTCTGTTGAACATTTACAATCTTGCCACTCACACATTTCCACTAATTAACTAATTTGAATTTCACATAAAAAAAATCATATATTTTTGAGATTTTTACAAGTTTTCACAATGCATGCGAGTGTTTAATGGCTTTGCAAATCTGGTTATAGTTGGATACTTTTAGAAGAAAACAATTATGCTCTTCATACTGCCTTCTAACTAAATGTGAACTTATATTCAATTATTGTCAACAAAACAAACCAAGTTAAGTAAAGTAAAGTGCACAAAACTAATGGTAAGGATATTAATTTGTGATCATTATCATTCTGCCATCTATATATATAAAAATGAGAATGTGTGTCTGTCTGTCTGTGTGAATCCCTAAAACTCGAGAACTACGCAACCAATTTCATTCAAATTTTACAGATGCCTTACTTAGGGTTCCAGTTGTGTTTTAGTCAAAAAAAATTTTAACTTCTTGCAGAGTTCGAGCCCACGGCAACATAATATCTCCTCCACTATTTAAGTATTACGTGTCAAAAGTGAAACAAAAACACTCATGTCAAATACTTTCACTTTAAAAATGAAACTATTCTACTAACTGAAACAATCACATTTCGATACTGTAATGACAGATACTTTCAGAGAGAGAGAGAAAGAGAGAAAGAGAGAGAGAGAGATGTATATGTATACATATAGATGTATAT
>NC_068981.1:125454009-125459853 GCF_001194135.2 Octopus bimaculoides
ATGTAATATGTACACATATATACATATATATACATGCATACAGATATCTATACATATATACACCCATCACACACAAACACATGCACACAAACACACACATTAGTAATTTGTTTTCTTATCCAAAACTACGTCAAAAGTACTGAACGGATCTTTATGAAATTTGGAAATTACATTCTATGCATAACGGCCATAACTCCCATGAAAATTCATATATTTTTGATGTTGATGAAATTTTAACCCGAACATAACAGATGAGCATTATTTGTAATTCAAAGGTACAACAGTGTAAGACTACCCTTTCAGATATACTTACATTGTGATTTCTGCAATGTGGTGCATAAATTGTCAAGTAAATGAGACGCATCTTTGCCTCCACTGATTCACTTGCAAAGTGTTGAGTAAAATGATTGTAAGGTTGTGAGTTCAATTCCCAACAATGCATTGAGTCCTCGAGCAAAACACTTTATTTCATGTTGCTTCAGTCCTCTCAGCTAGCAAACATCAGTAGTACCTGTATTTCAAAGGGCTAGCCTTGTCACACTCAGTGTCATGATGAATCTCCCTAGGAACTACATTAAGGGTACATGTGTCTGTGGAGAGTCAGCTACTTGTACATTAATTTCATAAGTAGAGTGTTCCATTGATCAGATCAACTGGAACCCTTGTTGTTGTAAGCGACGGAATGCCAGTGAAACTGTGTGGAAGCCCATCACATAAGTCAGTGGAGGGCACTACCCATGATTTCTAATTTTTCTAAGGCCCCTGTGATTACTGAGGGAAAAGGGAGGAAGAAACCATAACTCACGAGTTTCTGCAGTTACAAATTATTATCAAACAAATGTGGTCTGAATGCTTGCAAACACACTTGACTCTACTCAAGGCTTCCAAGGTAGTGATTTTAAACTTGGTGACAGATTGCATTTATCACTCAAGAACAGGATGGTCCTGCCTCATCATAAGCTTGTACAGTTTCCACCAACCAAATTTCCTTCACAAGGCTTTGGTTGACACCCAGGGTAGCATGCAATGGGATTGAACTCCAAAACTACATAATTGCAAACCAAACTTCTTAACCCACATAGCTATGCCTGCTCTAACCCTAACTGAAGCATATTTTTTAACATAATTTCTCAACATAGGTGCCTTGTATTTAGAAGAGCTCATTTGACAATTTCTATTATTAAGTAAAATATGAAGAAATGAAGGCAGTATGGCCAGCTTAAAAGACTTCTTAATGGAAGAGAGATATTTTAGTCATTTTCTTTTGCATAACAACCATGATTATATTAACAAAGCAAGACACCTCTGTGTCTGCTTGTAATCATTACTGAATAAAAGCTACAAATTAGAAACATAGAAACCAAAAATGTAGTAAAAAGATTTGTCATAGGATTTGGTTCATAATTTTCTTGCTCTGCATATTTCTTTCTTTTAACATATAATTGAAAATTTCATGAAGGTTACTTCAGGTTTTAAAATTTACTAAAGAAATATTACATTTAAACACTTACAAAAATTGTTTATCAACAGTTATTTGCCATTCAATAGAATATAGAATATAACTTTGCCAACTAAATTTAAAACTAACCTTGATATATAGAAAAAAATCTTCAGGAAAGCTTCTGGTGAAAAGGGAATAAGGCACAAGTGAACAAACACGAATATGTTAAGATGGCATAAATAGTAATTTGAAGTTAAGTAGGTAAAGCAAAAAGTGAAGTAGCATTCTAAAAAGCCTGACTAACATATATCTATTATAAGAGCTTATAATGTACAGGCAAGACACATAACACTTATAAAGTCCAACTGTTTTTTACTGTTTCATTATCTTAATTTAGACAGAAGTGTTTTAACATCTTAATTGTGAAGTAGGGAGTGAATTATTAGTATGAAATTGATTATCACAGCACTGGAAAAGAGGTAGCATAGCAGGAGGTATTAAGATAAATTATCATTGCTTTGTACTGCAGCACAAAACAATGTTATCTGAAAAATAATAATAGCTGACTTAAAATAAAGCACAATTTCACTTGACAAAGCAGAACACTCAGGGAGGGGGTGATTCTGTGATGGTTATTGCCAAGACTATGAATATAACAAAAAAATGACCAATGATGAATAAACTATTTGAAAAAATATACTGTGTCACTATTGATTAAAAATTAAGTTGTAGTACTACTGATTATATTGTCAAAAGTTCAAAGCACAACACATAACTTTATTGCTTCCAGTATAACTAACTAATAAAAATCAAGTTTTAGTTGTGAAGTCTAAATTAGTAGTGGAACATAAATGAACATGAAATAAAGCCTGTATTATAGAACCAAGGACGATCTTGGATGGGATGGTATCAAATCAAAAGGATTGACATTTTAGTAAACATTACACACAGCAAATTAAATGTGAATCTTGATATGTGTCTCAGATTAGTATTATTATTTTTTTTTTTTTTTGTACAAAATAATTTAGATGGGGAGGAGGCATCTGAAATTTTTCCGTACTTTGCTAGACTGGTGAAGTTGAAACAATTTACAGATTGTTATCAACAGGACTGAGAATTTCTGGGGAAGAAGGATAGACTGAAAAGTATAACATAAGGAGTTTGAAGAATAACTCAGAGCAGGGTTGATAAGACAAAGGAAACAAGTAAATCAGTTCCAGGATAGAAGAATATTTGTAGTAATAGCAGAAGAGACATTGAAAACATATCATATTGGTGATGAAAGGTGTATGAAACAATTATAGCAATTGAAGGGGCACAATATAAAATGCTTGTATGTGTGCAACAGCTGTTACATGTTGAATATGAAAGTGGTACTCTAATATAGGCCACAAATGTGTCTCGTAGACAGCAACTGATCAAAACAGTAATATTATCTTGTGCAGAAGAAGCTTAGCATTAGGGACATCAGTGTTAATAATTCTAAAAATAAATGGGTACAAGGCAATTGAACTATTCCTTGCAACAGAAGTTTCATTCTTTTAATATACTTGACCAATATCTCCTTTTAGTCAAATATGGCAGATGAAAACTATGTATATAGAAGCCCATTGTGTGAATATGCATGAGTGTGTGTGTGTGTGAGCACGCACACGTGTATACATAAGTGCATGTGTATATGTGTGCATGAGTGTGCATGTGAATGTTTATTTACCAGAGTAAAACTTGGTGTTGTGTCTAAAAATTGACTTAGCCATTCAATAAATATAGTTTGATTAAATAAGGAACAAGCTGAATTAAGCACAGGGGTTGATATGACCAAATAAGAATTTTTGTTGACAGCCACTCCAAGTGGCCTCAGATCAATGATTGAAGCCAATAAACAAATAACAGAATACTGCTATCAATTCAATATCACATTATTCATTTCCTTGGCTATAGAAAATTTCAGACAAATTTATACCAAGCATTCAAAATTTCTTTCTTCATCCTTACAAAGTTTAGCCAAAGTATTTCTTTTTACATTTAACTGCAGGAAATCTGTAAATACACTTGAAGAAAGTGTTTGATAGAAAAAAGTCTTATATTTAAGTAAATATAAAATAGCAATAAATCTATTCAGAAAAGATATTTGTAGAAAATTATGTGGTCTGTAACTGTTTATAGATTTTTATAAATGTACAATCATGCTGTGAAGGAAAGATAATTTGGTAATCGAAAGATTTTATTCTTTTGTGTAAAAGTAAAGGTATTTATAGAGAGATACATCTAAATATGAACCATGTGTCTTGATGAATAGAAGGCAATCATAAAAGATGTTGAAAATTAGGTTTATTGGTAGTATGCCAGCCCATGTTGCTATTTTAATTCTGCATTATACATATTTAAGAACCACTGACAAACAGACAGTTGTCATTGTGACAAAGCTGGTTATGTAAAAATTGATACCTGACTGTGAGCTGTTGTATGACAAGTTTGGAGAGACACACAACTATGTTGGTACGGATTATTTAGAATATTCAAGGAATCATACCACCACATATATTAACAGCACAATCTCTATATGTGCATCAAATAAGATTACAGCATATAATTGGTGTATGTAGCTAAGTGAAATTGTGGTATTTTTGGTGACACTCAGAGCCCTGTTAATGTGGGTCATTAAGAACATTCAGAGTCAAGCCAGCTCTTGATTTGGTGGTATAAACTCTCTATGTGTACCAAGTGAGAAGTTTGGGGATATATAGTTAGAGTATGTGGCCAAGTGGAACTATGGATATGATTCAGGGTGGTATATTTAAGTTGATAATGTTAATAAACTTTGATTTACTGGATTATATCTTAGAACTTTCAGCTCCAAGTATTTTGTTTTATGCCAATATTCTTTAAATTTTTTGTTTGCCTTTACATAGCTAAAAACTACAGCTTCTCAGTTATATATGTTGATTGCAGTATTTTTCCCTGTATACATAAATGCTAAATGGGTGATAAACTTATTTATAGTTCAAAAAAGTGAGTTTCACACACTGTGCATGTTGTACTTCAATATACTGAAACTATTTTTGTTCCAGAAAAATGGTAGCTGCTACCTTTATCTAACATTCATTTTTATAGAATATTTTAGTTTTTAACTTGATGAGTGCCTTTATTTATATAGGATACAGAATGGTTAAAATTGTCTTTTATGTATGTTGTAGCAGTTATGCCAGATGCTTCAGTTGTAAAAAAAAAAAAAAAAGCATTACCTATATTTGCCATTGTCAAGCAGCAATAGGAACACTTCTGGATTTTTCTTTGGTATTTCATTGTGATAACCACATGTTTTGGAAGGAATTATACTCTATTTTTTGTGTTTTAATTCTCTTACATTCTCATACTTCACTCTAACCTAAATAAACAATTTAACAGTCATATACAGTAACAGCTAAAATATTCATTAAGATCTAACCAAAAAACAAAAATTTACTAATTTATCAACAATATATAGGAAGGAAGGAAGGAAGGGGGGAGGGGGACAGATAGATAGAAAGAGAGAGCAAGAGAGAGAGATAATATTATATATATATATATATATATATATATATATATAAGTCAGTAAATAGTGGGGTTGTGTTAACCACACGTGGAGAAATAATAGGAAAATGAAAAATAATAATAAGGCAGAATGCTAAACTGAAAGCATATTTTAATATAGATTTCTAACCAGCTTTCATTGTATGGCAAATTTTCAAGAAGAGGGAGAATGAAAATGTTTTTTACAAAAAAGTAAAAAATGAAAAAAATAATATATAAAAAAAATAATATATAAAAAAATAAATATACCAATACATTATATTGTCTTTGAGCTTTTAAAATTCAATGGTAATCCATGTAGATAATAGTTGGAAAAATAAGGATGCATGAAAATTGAGAGTTGTGTTAGGTTTAAAAAAAAAGGAGCTAACGGTTTATGTGTTAAGCAGGAAGTGCGGTGTCAAAACAGGAAGTGTTGTAAGGGGAGACAAATCTCTTTAGTTGGAGTTATGGACTCTTTGTCAACAGGAAGTTTATGTCTGTTCCTAGATTTGTCTCCCCTTACACACACACTTCCTATTTTGACACCACACTTCCTGCTTAACACATAGACCGTTAGCTCCTTTTTTTTAAACCTAACACAACTCTCAATTTTCATGCATCCTTATTTTTCCAACTATTATCTACATGGATTACCATTGAACTTTTAAAGCTCAAAGACAATATAATGTATTGGTATATTTATTTTTTAATATATTATCTTTTTCATTTTTTACTTTTTTGTAAAAAACATTTTCATTCTCCCTCCTCTTGAAAATTTGCCATACAATGAAAGCCGGTTAGAAATCTATATTAAAATATGCTTTCAGTGTAGCATTCTGCCTTATTAT
>NC_068981.1:125460763-125483327 GCF_001194135.2 Octopus bimaculoides
AAATGTATTACTTTCCAGTAAAATAAAGCCCCATAAGGGTATACATATGGGACTTTATTTTACTGGGAAGTAATACATTTGTATTGCAATATTTTTCATTAAAAAAACTTCTTCACTGTTCTCAGTTCTGTTAACGGCTCAGCATTCAGGCGAGTATACTTGGCATTGATGTGGCAACATTTGAAATATTGTCTAGGTAAATGCAGCTGATGAAGACTGATCAAATTTATGTTGTGAAACGTATTTGAAGAGTCAGAAACCAGTCCTGCATTATCCGATTCTCGGTTGTACATTTATCGAATGTCCTTCCTAGAGGTAAGACAAATTTTTCATGTTTTGTTGCACACACACGTTTTTGCTAGTATATACACAGTGAAGCTTTACAATAGCGTCGTAATTATATCGATTGCTATTTTCCAGTAAATATTGGTGCCTTGTTGTACCACTCATCTGAATGTATATGTATACCCTTATATATATAGTGGGTCATCCCGTAAATAATGCGTTTTTTTTTTTATTGCATGAACTAAACGTTGGAGGGGGACAGGATAAACTACCTGCATCAACTTGCTATAAAAGCAGGTAGTAAATTTACCTTGTCTTTATTCTTAGTGCAAGTTTTGAAGAGAGGTAAAATAACTGTTAAAATCAAACTGCAAAGCTATAATGGAAGTGACAAAGAAGCATATTCAGTATATTTTACTTTATGAGTTCAATAATGGCAACAATGCAACAGAAAGTGTGAGGAATATTAATGCAGTATATGAAGATCAGACAATAAGTGTAAGCCAGTGTCAACAGTGGTTCCAGAAATTCTAAGCTGGAAACTACAGCTTAGAAGATGAGCCACGTCCTGGAAGATCTGTAGAGTTCAATGAGGACATCCTGCAGACACTGGTGGAACAAAATCCCATTGTAACATATAAAACAACATATGCTAGACACTAGCAGAGAAGCTTGGATTTGTTCATTCAACCAGTCATTCAAGTCAGCGCTAGAAGAAAAACGACCATCTTTGGTTTTAAGATGAAAAGTGTTCTTCTATCAGGATAATGCTCAGCCACATACAGCAAGGATGACATTCCAAAGGCTGCAGCAGTTTCAATGGGAAAAGATGCCCCACCCACCATATTCACCAGACATTGCCTCATCTGATTATCATTTATTCCACAGTCTACAAAATCATTTGGATGAAAAAGAGAGGAGTTCTGTAGAAGAGATCAGAACAGTACTGGAGGAGTCTTTCTCATCACGGATAAGTGAATTTTGGAAGAGGAGCCTTGCAAGTCTACCAGATAGATGGACAAGCATTGTAGAAAATGAAGGAGAGTATATTTTAGATTAAAAAAGAACTTTGTTTATCTTAATTTTGAATAATAAAAGAAGTATAAGAAAAAACTGCATTATTTATGTGATGACTCAATATATATAAAATTTAGTAACAATATATACTATCCTTTATGAACTATGTCAGCCCTGTAACATGTTCATCAACCTGTCAACCTAAGAAAGGAAACAACAAACCTTATAAAACAACATTTGCTACACACTATCAGAATACATTCATAGTAAATCAAGATCATCTAGACATGTGATGTAGGGAAGGGTTCATCATTGCTCTTCACTTGAAGCCATGCAATCCCTGCAACTTTTTTTCCAATTGCACTCTTAAATATCCATAGACATTAACATTACAGCAGTAATATTTAAAAAACAAAACACATAATTATTCACCACTGCCTACTCACATACACACACTCAGATACACAAAATGACTCAACACCAATAGCTACATTCAGTCCAGCATATGGACGAAACTCTGAGAAAGGGCTGAACAGTTCCAGGCTTTGGGTACAAGAAAATACAGGAGGATCAGTTAACTATGATTCTATTCAACATATTCCTGTCTCAGATTCACAGACTTATTGCAGCGGTCCTTCAGTCTTTCTAAGCCCTGTAAAAGAACTTGGAGGGTTAGGCCTCCAACCAAGCCTTAAGTGACACCTTTAAAGCAAGGAACTTTTCAGCAACCCCTTGTAGTCCAGTCATAGGCAAACTAGCAGCCCATGGGACTTTTTGAATGGCATACCTAACAAAATATTACCTTGACTTTTTTTTTTAGTAGAGCAACCTATCTAATAATGATTTCAAATTTTGGCATAAGGCCAGCAATTTCAGGAGAGGGCAGGATAAGTTGATTACATTAACCCCAGTGTTCAACTGGTACTTATTTTATCAACCCCTAAAGGATGAAAAGTAAAGTTGACCTCAGCAGAATTTGAACCCAGAATGTAAAGTTGAATGAAATGCTGCAAAGCACTCTCTCCAACGTGCTAATTATTCTGCCAGCTTGCCACCTTAGCCCATCTAATAATGACCCAAGTTTTGTGCGGCCCACTTCTTGCAAAAGGTTGCCCATGCCTACTGTAGTCATTAGGCTAATGTCTTTTCTTCGACACCTGCATATTTCTAATATGATTTGTTAAAGCGCACTACATTAAGTATGTTGACACTAACTTAACTATTGCTTTATTATGCAGCTGGCATCGGTGAGTGAGTAATTAACCTCAGTAATTTATTTTTAATTATCTTACATGCCAACTGAGTATACACTGTCTCTGCAGTGACTTTCATTAAATTGTTCAATCAGACAAGAATAAGTTGAGTAACAATCGAAATATGGTATATCATGAATATCAATTTAGATATGACATACCAGGTCTTTATCACACACACACACACACACACAGTGTACTACTGCATGGTCCTAGAACAGACAGTCACACACTGAAGGATTGAAATACCGGAAAGTTACACCTAAATGTTTAATCAGTTCTTTCTCTCTCTCTTTCTATCTATCTATTTATCTACCCATCTTTCTATCTACCTTTGTTTCACAGATAAGTTCTAATAGAACTGATTAGAATAAATCATAGACAATGCCTAATATTAATTATAACTATCTTACTCCAATATACATCAATAATATTAATTATAACTATCTTATTCCATATGCATCAATGGCAATTTTTAGAAGAAATAACAGTGATAGTAATGGAAGAGTAAGTGAGGTGGGTGTTGGTGGGGATTGACATTTGGCTTTCAAGCATCATGCATTTCAATCTCGCACTACAATCTATATTGAACCAACTTTCACAATTTAATACAGCATGTTCTGACATGATTAATTTTTATAAATTCATTTATTTGTTCATTTATATATGTCTCATCATATTGTAAAAGAAAAGTGGAAACATATGAACATCTACCCTTCTCATACCATCTACCCATACATATTTTATCATGATTGACAGTTTCAAGAATTGAAATGGCTGACTGAACTGGGAGTTATCACTGAAAAGAGATAAACTTCCTGCTGAACAGGATACTATCAACTACATGATATACTAACAAAATAAAATTCACTTAAAAACTACATAGATTAAGAAATGTCATTGAAGTTAATTACTCAGAGTTGCCACCTGCATGGAAGACAATAGTTAAGTTAGTGTTTAAATATTTAATGTATTCAGCATCAAAAATCTAATTAAAAATACTTATTTAATGAGGAAAAAACAATGTTAACTCAACAACTAATACTAAGTTAGGCAGTAAACTAGCAATGATTTTAGAGTATAGGAAACAAAACCCTAAAGCTTTCTTCAAATTTGCTAAAGAAACAGAGCCTCAGTGTACTAACTGCAAATCTCAGACAGATAAGTGAAATACTGAATGAGCAATTCAAAAGTGCTTTCACCTACCCTATGGGACACATGCAAGTGAGAAGACCAGATGAACCCTTTGCCATTACAGTAACAAATACAGAGACAGCAATATCTGACTACATCAACGTAAAAAACAGCTTCTGGTCCTCGTAGATTTCCCACAATCCTTCTAAAAATGGGTAAACAATCCCTTACAAAACCACTGCAGTTACCCTTCAAAGTAGTAAATTTACAAGAATTCCATAATCTATCCCATTCTTATAGGTAGAATCAGAGCAAATGCTAAAAATTATAGGCTTGCCTGTCTCTGATATCACATCTCAGCAAAGTCATGAAACAAATTGTCAGAAGGAAACTAATCAAGTTCCTCAAAGAAAATGATTTATTAACTAACACCAACATAATTTTCAACAGAAAGGAGCTGCCTGACACAAATTCTGCAACAGATATGGTTAGCTCTAACAACAGTTGCTCAACCACTAAAATTTGGATGTAATGCATCTCAATTTTGCAAAAGCTTTCAACAAAGTCAGTCATAGAATATGTCAAAAGTTATATGATCTCAGCGTAGTCACAAAACTGGGGAAAATGGCTGCTTGCCTTTTTAAAATACAGAAGTCAGGCAGTAGTAGCCGATGGGACCATCTCCCAAGAAACAATAACAGTGAATGGGGTTACATAGAATACTATCCTGAGCCACTGCTGTTCATAATGGCTTTCTCAGACACACCCTCAGCTATACAGCCATCTTCTCTGGTTATGTAGATGATACAAAAGTATCATAGGTGATAACACAGGAGATGCTACGCACATGATTTAAATGTTGTATATAAGTGAACTGAAAAAATAACATGTAATTTAATGCTGAAAAATTCTCAAACCTTCCACTATCAGCACTAAAAATTAAATGTAATGCAAGCAAATCATTGGACCAGAAGGGATTGCAGTCCTTAAATTACAATCAGTACATGATCTAAGCATTAACAAGTTCATATTACTAAGATGTTAATGATAATGAACTGCTCATGATAATGGAGCAAATACACAAGCGTGCACACACACACACACACACACACAGAAAATTTAGGAAAAACAGTCTCTGAGTGTCCAAATCGCATAAGAGATGATACTCATAAAAGAGCTGGTAGCATGATAGACAACCCATCATAGAGAAATCGACAAAATAATATTAACATATATATTATGTGCATCATAATTCTTTAATAACATTTTCAGAGAAAGAATGAACGCTAAGTGCTGAAAATGCAAATTCCAGTACTTACAATTACCATTCATGTAATAGAAAATCTAAGCTTCCTCTTCTTCTCTTAAATGGATGAAATGAGATTTCTCTAAAAATAAATAAAAAAAAGAAATGTGGTTTGTAAATAATAGTTTTAATGAAAGAGACTGGCAAAATGTAAAATCTGTGAATGGTTTATTGATTCTTACAACAAAATTTTGATTTTGATTTCACAAAAACATAATACACACTCCCTATTATCACACAACACACTAATAACAGAAATCTTATATAGGGGCGTGTTTTTTTATTTTTTTATTTTATTAACCCAAGGTAGCTGTCCCCCACTTGAAACATCCCTTTTTACTTGGTTAATACATGTTTCCATGCATGTTGTTTACCTTTTTTTCATAACCAACTCTCAGAAACAAAGGCCATATTTTTGTGAATTCTCCTTATAATGTCCTTCCACCCATCACCAAGTAGTGATGACAAAATATCTTGCAGTATTTCGTTACAATTCTTTATGTTCTATGTTCAAATCCTGCCAAGACCAACTTTACTTTTTGTCGTCATAGGATTAATAAAATAAAGTAGCAATCAAATACTGGGGAGTAATTAAATCAAATAAACCTCTCCACCAAATTTCTGGCCTTGTTCTGTGGTAGTTTTATGCAAATTTCTGGCCTTGTTCTGTGGTAGTTTTATGCAAATTTCTGGCCTTGTTCTGTGGTAGTTTTATTCAAATTTCTACTGAAATATCAAGGATACTTCCATACTTTTGAAGTGTATGCAACATTATCTTTTGGAGAACAATGCATACTATGTAAAACGCAGGAAAATGCTAATAATATAGCCTGAACAGGATAAACTACCCCTATTTTGTAGAAAAAAGTGTAGGTGGACTCGAATTCACATCTCCTTGATTACGCGTCACGATGCTCTCTCAACGCTTCTAAAAGCAAACTTTGTTTGTTTGTTTATGTTTGTTGTAATTTGAATTTATCAAACTATGTAAGTTTTGTTTGGCTTTGGGATTTGTTTTGTTTCTGGTTTTATTTCAATGTTTCATCTGTTGAGCAGCATGAATGTAGTGTGAGTTACATTGGTGTTTGTGTTTCAAATATACTCTGTAATTGGAACTAAGTGTTTTAATGTCAAACAATTACAGCAACGCATATTTAGAAATAAAAGTAATAATTCCAAATAGATATAGTAATTATTAGACAGAAAAAATAATGAACTTAACAACAATATAAAACTTCTAGTGCAGTGAATCACAATGAATATCAAGACATAAATCAGTTTAAAGAAAAAGGAGACAATAGAGGAGTGTGCTACAAGAGATAGTGTTTTCTTGCCAGAGCAATACATTCAGGAACAAGCAAAGTGAGAATAATAAACCCCTACATTTTTGACACTATTGGAAGCTGTCATATACCCTTAAAAGGATAGACAGCTGCAAAAGGCCCTGGTTGATAAGTATAGAAACATGGTTTCCATCAATCACAGCAAAATATATAGTCCTATCTACATGGGAATGGAGCAAGTAAACAGGCTAGTTTTGTGTGTCACACACCTGCCTGTAAGCTCATACAATTATACATTATTATCATTGCAATATTCCCAGTGCCATACAATGGTGACAGCCAGGGATATTGGCAGTGACATTAACCCCTAACTCATTGCCACCTCTGTAGTACAGTATGGGCAGTTGTGAATACAGAGGTAACAAGAAATGATGCATTAAAAGGGGTTAGAATGACAAAGAAAAAAAAAACACATATAATCAAAGGTCATTTCAGAGCTGAGTTCCATCATAGGTAGAGAAACAAAAGCAATGACAATGGGCAGGAAACCTGATGTTACATTTGTATCAGTAAGAGCTATTTAGGAGCTTTCTGCCCTGATGAACAAGAAAAGTAGAGAAAGAGAGAGTGATGAACCAGCAGTAGAAGTAGCAAAAGAACAACAGGTCCTGAAAACTGTTGTTGCTGAAAGAAAAACATTGGTTACATCACTGGATGCAGTAAACTCACCTTGCTGTCAGGTTCAGAAGTTGACAACCAGTGGTCCCTTCTCCTGATACTGGCCACAATAAGTGACAATGAGGAGGTTATTAAAAGTGAGTTGCAAACTGTCAGAATCAGTATAAAAGGCAATGGAAAAAGATATTCACTAAGAAGATTCTGCCCCAAGTGAAGTAAAGGGAGTGTGCTAGTAATATACTCTTCCCAAGATGTGCAAAGAACTAATGCTTTTCTCAAATAACTAAAGGAAAATCTCAGCCAATACAATAAAAGGCACCTGGTACCAGTAATCCTTTCTACTAAAGGCACAAGGCCTGAAATTTGAGGGAAGGAGACTAGCTGATTACATTGACCCCAGTGTTAAACTGGTATTTAATTTATCAACCCCAAAAGGATGAAAGGCCAAGTCGACCTCCACAGAATTTGAACTCAAAACATGGCGACAGGTGAAATACTGCTAAGCATTTCATCCAGTGTGTTAACGATTCTGCCAGCTTGCTGCCATGGTCTTGCTGCTAATAATAAAAAGCTTATTGGTAAACTGGCAGAATCATTTAAGTGTCAGTAAAAAACAGTTCTTTGCAGTATTTGTTCCAACACTTTTGTTTAAATTTGCCTTTCATCTCTCTCTAAAAACAATAAAATAAAGTACCAGTAAAGTACTAGGGCTGATGATATAGACCAGTTGTTCCCGACCTTTTCACTACCAAGGACCCCTTTCAAAAACTCGTAAATTTGAAATTTTGAATTTAGTTCACAGACCCCCACCCCCAGTACTACATTTGTTGACCACCAGGGGTCTGCAGACCACAGGTTAGGAACCACTAGTATAGACCAACTTCATTTGTTGCAATCCTTACTATCATTGCAGAATCATTAAAGCACAAACAAAATACATTGCAGTTTTTCATCATGGCCTATTACATTCTGAGTTCAAATTCCAATGAGATCAACTTTTAAATTTCATACTTACAGAGTCAATAAAACAGAGTACCAATCAAGTGCTGGTGGAGTGGGGACTTGAGGGTCAATGTAGTTAACTGTTCCCTTCCCTGAAATTTTTAGCCTCATGTTAGTTTAAAGAATCATTATATTCATAGATATAGCATCAGACATAGCTTATTCTTGGAGGTGTTATTAATGTCTCAGCTGTCCACTTTTTATGAACTAAGATGGTATGTTCTTTTCATGTCTTGAAGACTTTGCAGAGATTCCTTGCTCTGCCAAGCAATACTGTTTTTTGGGTATCCTCTATTTTCATCACTATGCCTTTTTCCAACTAATTTTTTTAATGTCTTTGCTTACTGCACTTCGGGCACCAACAATTATTGGCACATTAATCAATTTTTCTACTTTTATTGACAATTCTACTGTTCCCAGAGCATACAGTGTCTATGATCATGTACAATTTTTTTCTTCTTTGTTTACCAGCATAATATTGAGTTTCCAGTGTTTGCTTCCATGATCACATGAGATCATGAAGTCCTAAAATATTTTTATTCAATCATTTTCGTACCCAACCCATTGGCTCATGTACATACCATTTTCTCTCCTCCTATTATCATTATCATTATAAGGCGGCAAGCTAGCAGAAGCTTTAGCACGCTGGACAAAATGCTTAGCAGTATTTTGCTCTTCGCTCCAATCTGAGTTCAAATTTACACCGAGGTCAACTTTGTCTTTCATTCTTTCAGGATCAATAAAATAAGTACCAGTTTAACACTGGGGTCAAAGTAATCAACTTATCCCCTCCCCCAAAATAGCTGCCCTTGTGGCAAAATTTGAAACCATCTTTATTAACTCTGTCTTCGCTAAGACAGGGATATTGTTGTCAGTCATGTTTGTTTGTTTGCAGGAAGCAGACATTAAAAAAATTAGAATACTAAAAATTAAGTAAAAAACAAGAAAAATAATCCAGAATCCTTGTCTGGTAGTGGATTAATCCCAAAATCTAATCAGTTTGTACTACTCAAGAACCACTGGATGGATTTGGATGAAACTTTCAGGGATGTTTGGCCTCATGAGTAGCACGAACTGATTAGATTTTGGGATTGATCCACTATATATATATATAAATATATATATATAAATATAACGTGAGAGAGTTAGGGGTTGGGGGTTCAACCCACTAAGGGATAGTATCAATCCAGTATACTGTTGGGAGGGTACCCAATTATTGCTACACTAGTGCTATACTAAGTGCAATCAATGGGAGCGGGTAAAAGTAGAGGTTTTACCCCAAATTTGTATAACAATTAGAAAATGGAGGATAATATGCTGAACCCAACTACTTGCAGACAATGTATCCCGTTGAATTCATTAATTTAATTCATAGCAAAAGTGACAAAAAAAGAAAGAAAAAGAAAGAAAGAACCAAAGCACAGGTGTCTATGGCAGACTATGTTATTTTGCCAACCTGGTTTACATATAGAAGTACAAAGTACATAAGGAATTAGAGGATGAACAGAAGTTTAATCTTACAGCTGTTTCGGCCTAGTTTTAGCAAATATCCGAATATTCCTTGCCGGAGTGATTATCAGATGACATTCCCAGTCATAAACACACACAAGGTTAGATTATGGTTCTCAAACACAAAAGATATCTCACAAATAATATCTACACATAATAATAGACCATTAAATACGTATTCAGGTACTGATAGCAATAACATTAATT
The DNA here is from genome assembly GCF_001194135.2 of Octopus bimaculoides. Taxonomy (NCBI): domain Eukaryota; kingdom Metazoa; phylum Mollusca; class Cephalopoda; order Octopoda; family Octopodidae; genus Octopus; species Octopus bimaculoides. Next base: position 125,470,438 of record NC_068981.1, read on the forward strand.
CCGACAATACAAACCATCACCATTATAACAATAACAACACAGATAATAACCTAAATAACAATAATTATAATAAGAAAAATAATAATAATAATTACTACAACAACATTATTATTTCAGAAGTTAATAACAACAGAATAAGTATTTTAAGTGAAAATGCGAAATTCAAGAACACTGTATATCAATGCAAAGTCACCACCTCTACCAATGTATTTTTTTACATAGGTTGCTCCTCTTCACAGATATCTAGAAAAATCTCAAACCATTATTCTACATTTAGGGATAGAAATAAACGCAACAGCACGGGACTTAGTAAGTTAATTTGGGAACTTAAGGATAACAATAAGCAATTTAATCTAGACTGGTTAATTCTTTCCACATCAATACCATACGATAAAGGTAAGGAATTTTGCCCGTTATGTAATATGGAACTGTTCTCCATTTTGTTCTCGAAGAATAAACTGGTTAACACGATTATTGAAAGAGCATATAGATGTAAACATTGGCAAAGACATACATTTAGTTCATATAAGTAACTCCTCCAACTTTATATAACTGGTACAACTTATCTATTTATTTATTTACTTACATACTTCAAATTATACAAGTTAATTATACCATTATATGTTATCTGAAAACTTTCTATCTTTTGAATCCAAATTAGGACATCCAGCACTTCTATATAACATGAACTTAAACATTACTTTCAATATAACATAACATCAACATTACTTTCAACAATGATCAATACGATGGGACTCCACAACTATATTCTTTTGATTTCATTGCTCCTTCTTACTTCCTTCTCCCTTCAAAAAATATATAAATATTTTTTTTTTCCAACATTATTACATATAACATACTGCTCTACACAAAATAGAATCCTTTACTTTATTTTATTCATAAGTATATCCTTGCATCAACACCTATCGAGCGTGGATATTGAAGTAAAATTTGGTACAAACATTAACTTCGTTCAAACAAGTAATTTTTTAACTCCATTAATTCTTTAACTTTCCCCTTCTAATTTCCATTCCATTTAATAACACACTCTCTCTCTTTAGATCAACAAAGCATTGATCACCTTTATATATTGTTAAAACACTTGATCTCTTACTAGTATACACAAGCATCATTTTCCTATATAAATATTATCATTACCTTTATTACCACACGATTATCGTGTGTGTGTATATATATGTCAATACTACAAGCATAAATACATGATTATTTCCCTTTTACATTTCCATTACACAGAAAATACTTTTCTTTCAACTTTAATCTGGTTTATAAATTATTCTATCTACTTTCCACTCCAGATTCTAATTTTCTCTTTTTTTCCTCCTTTTCTTCCTTCCTCGTCCAACATACTGTCTTGTATTTCCAATGGTTTTTTCAAATAAGCTATGTAGCATTCTTCTCTACACGCAGTTGTCACATTCGGTAATAATGTCTTACGGTTGAGTTGATTTTTATGCATTTCCCTGAAGAGAAGATTACATCTTTCTCAACATCATTCATTCCTTTGGAATGAACCAATTGTAATCTTCAAAACATATGTCGGAAATAAAAGAAATCATTTAATACATGCGTATAACTCCATTTATTTAAACTTATATTTATTCAATATACCTCAAATTAACAGGGAGTTTCTACCTCATAAACAGGAGTTACAGCAAAGTTATTTTGTGGACTTTGCTACCCTGGTAACTATTAACCATTTTTTTTTGTCAGAGTTAATTATTAAGAGAAAATAAATACATATAATTAAATATATGTATATATATATATATATATATATATATATGAATATATACATATATATAGGTATAATTTAGAGGTGTTTAAAACCTCTAGGTGATGGTTAAATTCAAAGGTGCTCCTGGTGATTACTTGCATAGGTACAGTCATTGGTAAAAGGTATACAGTAGCAGGTAATTCAGTGGGTAAACTGTAGTTTAAATTATATACAAGAAGAAAATGGAGAAAAAATAACAGGAAGAAGTTGGTCGTTTGTGCTAGTAAGCCATTAATTTAATTAATTAATAAAGAAAAGTGGTAGTAATAGTGCATTTACAATCGTTTCTGTTTACCAGTCGTAGTGGTAGACGTCATCAGAATGCAGAGTCATATGTAGAGGTAAGAACAGCGAAAGACATAGGGATACATTGGTAATGAGAATAAAGACAAAGTATGGTTCGTCTTACATTATAGTTGATTTCTTAGTTGATAATTCTACTGTGAAGTGGATGTAGGATAGAAGTTATTTTGATCTGTTTTCAATGTGTTTATTCTGGGTAGACTTTTCACTGGCGGTGTAAAGGGAGCTAACTATATCCGGATTACTCAGTCTGGGGTGAGTAAGGAATTTATGTGTCTTTGGGACTTAAAGTTGTAGGAAGTTCGTAGTAATGGAGGAAGTTTGTAGTAATGGAGGAAGTCCTGTGTAGGTGCAAAATAATTTACTAGGGGGTGTGTAAACTGAAACAAGTAAAAGAGTATACACATATGTGTATGTGGATGTGTGTGTGTATATATATATATATATATATATATATATGTGTGTGTGTGTGTGTGTGTGTGTGTGTGTGTGTGTGTGTGTGTGTGTATGTATATACACACATACACATCTGTAAGCATGTGTGCTTGTGTTTATGTCAGTGAGTTCACATTTCCCTTGTGTTCACTCATTTGAAACCAATGACTTCCTGACAGTGTCATTAGCTTGCAGTCTAACATGAATGTATGCCTTGGCTTATGTGGCATGTCTTGACATGTTATGTAATCTTCGTAAACAAAACACTCACATCTATTGTACAATGTCATTGTAAAAAATAAACAATCACATCACTGAAATCTCAAACCTATAAGACAATATATGATAAATTCAAAGCAATATGAATAAACAAACATTATATTTGACAGAATAATCTGAATGCTAAAGGTTTAAAGAGAAAGTTGGCTGTTGTTTCTAGCAAGACAAACTATTGCATAGAGCAGTGCTCTGCAACCTTTTTTCACTTGCAGTACACTTATTTTCTTTTCAAATTTCGGCAGTACACCTGAACTAAAAGTATAGGGAAAATATTATATTCACATTACACTGTGGCACACCAGTGTGCTGCAGCATACTGGTATAGAGGAATCTTTATTTGGTTCCTCTATTCTTTAATGCAGTGCTTACAAAATGTCATAAATCTACACTTCACCCCTTCAACCTTAATACCCCTTAATCTATTAAAATGCTACATTATATTACAGTTTGGGTTCACTGGAATTCAATATTTTGCTCACCTTCCTACTTCCACAAACACAACAAAATAGAGCAGTTAACACTAAACAAAGTGAAACCAATAATTAATTTCATATCTTATTAGAAACTTTATAAATGCTACTACATTTCATACAATATTTCAACATAGGTGAAGGTGGATGGGAGGCACAATCATTAGTATGTCAGGAAAAATGGTTAGTGATATTATGTCTGTCTTTATGATATGTGTTCAAATTCTACCAAGATTGACTTTGCCCTTTGTCTTTTTGGGGTCAATAAAATAAGTACCAGTTGAACACTAAGAATGGTGTAATCAACTTACTCCTTCTCTAAAATTGCTGGCCTTGTTCCAAAATTTGAAACCAATATTTCAACATAGGCTAATATTCCACTTTAGAAACTACAGCTTATTGAAAAAGAAGTCTTTTATCTGTTCCATCAACCATTCTTGTAAGCAAATTTTAAAAAAGCTTTCTGGTATAGCATCAAGTTTATAATTAAAGTAACCTAAATTTTTTCCTTCCATTTTCACAATCAGAATCTCCCATCATACCCACATTTAAATCCTACAATCCTTTCTATACCAACACACCTGAGACTACTTTAGTTGTGATATAAAACTTCTCATTTTAACTATTTATATTTATGTTAAAACCTTCAATAATAATTTTGGATAAAAGACCTTTTAAGTTTTATGTTCCAAACAGGCTTAGTAATTCTTTCTACTAATGAAAGCCTGAAATTTTGGAGAAGGGGATGATCAATTACACTGACCCCAATGCTTGACTGGTACTTAATTTTATTGACCCTGAAAGGATGAAAGGCAAAGTCAACCTCAGTGGAATTTGATCACAGAATGTAACGAGTAAAGATGCTTTTCAGTTACGAATGACCATGAGATTGCATCTAGAAAGTTACCCTCTGAGGTAGAAGTCCAAGCAAGCAAGGTTGTTTATGGAAGACCAGCATGCATACCAGCCTCCCCTCTTCATGTCACCGATGTTGTCCACGGGAAAGGCAAAGGCTGATACAGCTTGGCACCAGTGACATTGCAACTCATTTCTACAGCTGAATAAACTGGAGCAATGTGAAATAAAGTGTCTTGCTCAAGAACACAGCACACAGCCCAATCCGGGAATCGAACTCACTACCACATGATTGTGATCCCAACACTCTAACCACTGAGCCATGCACACAGAATGTAAACCTGTAACAAATGCTGTTAAACAGTTTGTCCAATATGCTAACAATTGTACCAATTCACTATGAAACATATTTAGTAATGACAAAGCTATTTTCCTGAATTGCACATCTCAATTGTATTTCAAAATAACTTGAAACACATTCATAGAGTATTTTCTTAGAAATATGATTATAAAGAAGGTATAAAGGACAAGCTAAATTAATTTAAATATTCCAACATTTCTACCCCCAATCATACAGCTTTATTAGTTGCACTTTAAAACTCAAACCATGGTGTGTTTAAACCATGGGATGCAGCATGGCAGATGTGAACTATTTCAGCAAATGAACTTATTGAATCAATGGCAAATACCACTAGATGCTGAGCAATCTGTAGTTGTGGCATGCACAGATGAGATATTTTAGCTAGCAAAAGACTAATGTGACACTAAAACTAAAGCTAGACATTCATGCTCCATTGCTCAATCGAGATGTCTCATATGGAAGAGTTACATAGGTCAGAGCAAGTCACCCAGCCAAATGATGAAAATAATGATAGTATTTAAAACTGACAGATATCAAGGGCAAGTTCACCTTTTAACCAGTTTGGTTTACAATGCATACAGCAATAAATTGTTTATAAATTAAATTTACTTTGCATACTAACAGTAAAGGAAAAATATGTTACATCTATTAATTAATATAATTACTTTTATGAGGCTAATTCTATTAACTTCACTTAGAATTTAAGAAAGAAGCCTAATCATGTAAAAAACATAAAAACAATTTAACATTAATCTGAAGGACTACTCTGCTTTTTAGTAGAGTACATGTTTAGTAAACTTTTACAAAGAAAAGGTTGATAGTAACTTTGAAGTCTAAACTTACTTCTTTGCATTCATCAGATTGTTGTGTCTGCAATCTGATGAAGGCAAGCACCTGAAACTTCAAAGTCACTGTCAACCTTTTCCTTGTGTAAGTTTAATGTGTGTGTGTGTGTATGTGTAAGTGTATATAACTTCTAGATCCTGGCACTGTGCCTTCATAGTCATTAAAGATTTAATAATATCTATGTGTATATCCTTTTACTGTTATAGAATTGTATGACCTCTGATTCTCTACAAAGAATATCCCAACTCCACCCAATGAGTTCTACATTAGGATGCAACTGGAGAAGCTTATCAAATTGCTCAAGATGAAAAGCATTTTTCGATAATCCTGGAAGGATGAAATGCAAAGTTGACTTCAACAGAGCCAGAAATACTACAAGGCACCTTATGATAATAACTTATAAATAATAAATAAAAGATAAGATAATTACATTGGCAAAGTTGTTAGAACATCTTATCCAATGCCGTACTAATCCACTGCACTAAACTAGGACTTTATCAAAGCCAAGAGGATGAAAAGTAAAATTGACCTCAGTGGGAATAAATGCTACAAAGCATTTTAACTAATATTGTAATTACTCTTCCAGTTCACTGCTTTGATTCACTGCAGCGGTTATTATGTCTTAAGAAATCACAGTTTGGTTTTGCAAAATTGAAATTTACAAATGGATACATCAGATAAAACGAACCATTCACTGTAAAATGGATCATGGACTTTACTACTAGATTAACACAACCTGTAGGTGTTAATAGTTTTATTCATGTCTAACTGAGGTTATAATCTCTCTCACATAGATATCACATCAATGAAAGGATATACTCTGCTTGAATAAATAACTCATAACTGAGTATTATTCCTTAGAAAATACATCATCAAACAAGACTGGATTCATTAAAACTTTTCAGCATAATATGTTCAAGTAACTTGCAAAAGTTATTGCAGTTATTTCAGTAACATGCTCTAGACTAGGGCTGGGCTGTATGCGGCCCGCAGACTTTTATCTTGCGGCCTGCTTGATTTTTTCTTGAAATGGGTTTATTTAATCAAACATTTTAAAAATCTTAACAAAAATTAAGGATTGTAATGAAAAGTACAAAAGAAAAATACTACTGTTTTTGCAACAATAATATTTCAAATTGAATCAATGATCATTCATTCGTTATTGTAATAATAGCATGAGAAAGCAAAATGTTTCCAATTCTGTCAGCAGTGATTATTTGACTATTAGTGCATCAAGTATACAAGTAGCCCTCAAAAAACTTTCTGTGATTAAAGTGGCCCTCAATGTAATTCGAGTTGGTCAGGCCTGCTCTAGAGTCTCGTTTCTTTATAGCTACAAGAAGATGAACTTTCAGACTAAGTTCCTTCCTTCATATATGCAACCATATTGATAAAATACTCAGGTTTCCTATTGCATTAACCCTTTCGTTACTGTATTTATTTTGAGATGCTCTGTGTTTCTTTCAGTTACTGTAAATGTAACAAAGAATTCAGTAAAATAACTTAGCTAAATAATTCAGTTAGTGTTAGGAACATAAATTGTGACTAAGGTTTGGTGGGAGATTTTAATTCAGAACTTATGAAACAAGACATTTGTACTCAGAGCCAGACCCAGTTTCAACCAGGTTGATAACAAAAGGGTTAAAATAGTATTTTAATGTAATATTAGTTTTCTTATTTTTAAAATCAATGAAGCAAAATACAATAAAGCTATAGATTTAGAGTAGACCTTTGGTCATGTCTATGCTAAAAACACATATATGATGAGAAATAATATATCAGACACTTGACAACTAAAGCAATATTGTAATCACTTTCCTTGCCATTAAATCTACTGAAACAATTTTTCATTGAACACATTCCATTGAAAAACAGCAACTATTTCTGTGATCATCAAATACTTATCAGTTACTGCTTAAACTGTTAAGTTTCAATATAATTAAAAATTAGCAAACCTAACAAACTATTAGCATTTCTCTGAAATATAGTCGAGGATCGATACATCTTATGACACTAATCTTTATCACAAGATAATGCTGTATAAGTGTAAACAGAAGTTGCCTGGCAAGACAAGAGTCTTAGGAATCTGAATTAAATTCTTGTCAAGAGTACACCTTTCATCTTAACAATAAAGATATTACTTTAATTACTAAGAAAAAGAAGGATTAGCATTTCTATTTTTAGGTAGTTGTTAAAATAATTAATAGCAACAGACAGGTATGATATATCTGTAAATATTTAATTTGTATCCAACATCTGTTGGATACAACAATTTCAAATCTGTTCCAAAATACAGCCATACTATCTTCAAAAATGACTAGTCTTCCACAACAGAATTCACATTATAGTAGCTAACACAATTTGTCCTTACTACCGCAAAGGAGTGTGATATTTCTCCTCATACAGTCAATATGTATAAGCCAATCACGAAATACCATTTACAATTGATATGGGAAATATTTTTCTCAAAGTAGCTTGCAACATAAATATAATTATTTTTTTCTTTCTAATAATTGTCTTAATTATATTTTCTTAGATCTCCACAAGTTTTATCTTTTATACTAATCTCACTACAATTAACATGTTTTGATATGTCTCCTTCATGTTGGTGTAGACTGAGTGTGGTTACCATACACCATATCATTATACTGGTCTTGGTCATTTCTTATTTCATCAAAGAAGTTCCAAATTCAGAGATATGAACTTTCTTCTTCTTATATGTTCCTCAGTCTTCCCTTATGAGTTCTCTCCACTAACAGCATACAACATTTTTTCTCTCCGCACCTCCATCACCTGTCCATATCCCTACATTGACTAATACCTTTACAAATAAGCTCTTTTCTCAGCTCACTTGTACTCTGCCTTTCATGCAAGTTAACACTGTACATCCAATGAATCATACCAAACTCTGTTGATTATGTCTGAAGAACTTCCTATCTAAGTTATTCAACTACAGACGCCATCAATCTCTCATCTTTTATGTCAGAAGTTCTCTGTCAAGTTGCCAGCCATATTGCAATGTAATTCACTGCAATATGTGTTAATAGAGTTCTCTTCAACCTCCATTGAACCATCTCTGGTGAAAGTTTAGTTACATTTACCATACAATGACAATCTAATCTTCTTTAAGAACATCAAGACAGAATTGTTACAGATACTTGTATTTAGAAAAGAGCCTTGCACCACACTTTAACAAAACAGTTTGAGCCCTCAAAATCACTACAAATCTTTGATGATTTTTCATGACAACCTAACATATATAATACCCCAATCATTTCACATATTCTTTTGAACAATTCAAAATTAATTTACTCAATTTATCTATATTAAACTTCCTTAAGTTACTTGGTCTGTTTCTTAATCTAAAAATTGTTATTCATAGATTAAGAAAGAAACCTAATTATTTTATTTTATATATTTTTATATATATAATGCTCAATATATATTTAATGATTTAGTATTCCAACTGGTTAAACCAGTCTATAATAAATACAATGCTGTGGTTCAAACAACCACACCCTGCTTTGGTTATACTTTGTAGATAGATAAATATATTTAGACTACTAATGCAACATGTAATTACATGACATATAAGAGAGATAATCTTCAAAAGCTATGTAGCATAAGTATCTACAGTCAAGATCATTTATACAGTACATATGTGTGTGTGCTTGTGTGTGTTTGTATGTATTTTTTTTATGTGTGACAGAAGCAGTATTAATTTCAAATAGTAATCTATGTATCATACATAAAGCAGACACATCATTGAAAGCCTAATCAACTGTGGTATTCCTCCTGAAATAGTGCCTCTCATAGATGTATGGTGTTTGGTATATTTTCATGTTTTTAACACAATATATGTATAAGAGATACTATCTTAGAACAAATTCCAGTTACTTAGACTTTCAATGATATATCTGCTTTAAGTAGGGTACACAGATCTCTCTCTCTCTCTCTCTCTCTCTCTCTCTCTCTCTCTCTATATATATATATATATATATATATATATATATATATATATATACACAAACACACACATTATGCACAACACTGTGCATCAGAAGGACTGAAATTAATTGAAATATTAGAAAACCTAGTTGTGATAGAAATATTTAGAATATAACCACATTCTTTCTATGCCTTGATGTGCAGAAAAAATGAAGGGAGAATCTCTGGACAGACCGCTTCACAGTTTGCTAAATACACCTCAAAGAAGATATATCCAGTTTGCTTCCCTAATCAACAGCATAAAATATTCAACTGTTATATAAAGCAGTTGTAAATGAGTTTATTGCCATAATGGATAACTTAATTTGCATATTTGTGCTTTTGAAGGCTTGTCATTAATTAAACAACACATATTTTATGCACAACAAAATGTGAATCAGAATGACTGAAATATATTTAAATATTAGAAATCTTTGTTTATATGCAAGCATAGGATGGATGTAGATGTAGATTTACTGTAGAGACAAGCTGCCATTTGTGTCGCAAAACCTCACTTGTATCCAAGCTAGGTAACATTTCCCCATGGTCAGACATGTCCTTGCAAAATAATGGAAATGAATGATACAACTTGTATGACAGTGACAGTCATTTACAACCATTATGCAATGTAAAGACAAAGGGACACAAACTGATACTCACTCTCAAACACACACACACACACACATAAGATGTGCATCTTACTGTTTTTGTCTACCAAATCCACTCACAAGGATTTGATTGGCCAGAAGCTGTAGTAGAAGACACTTGGCCAAGGTGTCATGTAGCAAGATTGAACCTGAAACTATGTGGTTAGGAAGAAAACTTCTCAACCACACAACCACACACACAAACACACACACACAGAGATATAGATATATACATACACACACAGATATATATGCATATACACACACAGATAGACACACACACACACACAATTCAAAATTAATGAAAGATTTGTGATATGACAATATTTTACAATTCTTTTTCTTCAGTTTGAACTCTGATGATGTAAAAAGCATTATCAAATCATAGAGGATAGTCATGTGCTTCTATGTTTCAGCATTTCAACCTTTAAATATAAATATCTCTATATCTAATGTTATTAGTATTAAGGATTAAGCATGTGATTTGTATTCAGAACACCTGGTAGCATAATTCCTTCATAGAACATAAAATTATATATGTTGAATTTACCATGAAATTTGCCAGAAATGGTGAAACTGTTTTTCTACTGAATATGACACATTAAAATGAATTATTATGTATTTCCTTGCTCATTATCTTAGCTTCAGTTCATTAATGGCATCATAAAAATAAATTGTTTGTTCATATTTGATACTTCTCCTGTATTAAATGGAAAAGTCAATTTTTTTTCACAATATTTTCTCTAAAATCAGCAACTAACCATCTAAATTTACAACTTAAATAAAATTAAATCAATACAGAAAATTTGATAAACTGCATTTTCTCCTGAGTGACATATTTTCACCAAGCTAATTATAATTAACGTTGTTCTGTCACTAAACAATAGGTATTCGAATTTGTTTCAGACCACATACTGGGCATGTAGATTGTTTAATCAGCTCCAGGAAACCCCTAATTGCAGTTAAAGTTTGTAATTTCCATGTATCTCCTACTGCAGGAGCCAACTGCAAATGAACAGAACGAACTATTCCAATTAATCATTACAAAGCAAAAGACCACACATTTGTAGCTAATTGGCATCAAACTTAATATAGTAAAAATGCTATTTTATAAACTCCAGATGTAGTATGCAAATTCTTTATTGATAACAGGGTTGCTTTGCATACAAATGCTCTAAAAAACAATAATAAAAAATATACAAAACAGAATGAAAGAATGTAAATATGTATAAAATAAAAGAAAGAGGTTCATGTAGAAATATACCTAAAATGCATAGAAGTAATGAGATATTATTTTGTTTTCATACTATGCTGTTTTCCATTTTTACACAAAAATCAATTCTACATCACTGTCTAATTTTGTAAAATCTCAAGGTGTGTTCCAATTTTAATTACATGTTAGGAGTTGGGAATGGTATGGACTTCAAGCCACCAGCAGAATAATTAACTAATTCCAATTATTTATTGCTCAGAGGCTGTGTTTTCTTTTTATTTTTTTCATTAGATATATTTTATTATATAAAACAAAAATATTACATTTATCTTCCTGAGTTCCTCTTGGGCAACTTGATAAACTTTCTTCTCATGTTCACAATCAAGCAAGAATCAAATGTAACATTCTTCAAGTGGTTGCAACTAAAATGCAGTTCCCCAGGTTGCACCAAGAATCTCTGTCCCTTACAAGCTTTGGTGGGTCCTCATTTTCATTTTTGCTTGTCTCTGCCTATAACATCAAAGCACTTGAGTAGACTCCATCCTCTATTATAGTGTAGAAGTCTCTGAAATACATCTGATATGGCCTGATGCTCAGCACAATGCCAATACTACTGGCTAGTAAAGCCTACCCTTTGTTGAGCACTAATAATACAGAAGAGTAGAATGTATCCATAACTTTCCTCTTTAGTCTATTGTTCATGTCATGAGATATTTTGAAGTCTCATATCATCAAGTTGATATTGAAACTTTTGTCATAGTCCAGATTTCAGCTCTATAGAACATGCTTACTATGCAATAAAATGTAAAATATGATTTAAAGATTTCTAGCAGTCACAAGGGGTGTTCTTAAAGATTACTGGTAAGCTGTAGCTTCATAACATTATACGGAAAAAGGATAAATCTTCCTTGTATGCTAGTCTATCTCAGATAATACTTCCTGTTACCAACAGTAAGTGTGCTTCATATACAATGGAACAACTACAGATTTGAACCCAAGATCTGTGACCTGAAAGAAATGAGATGGTATTTTGTTATTCTTTTACTGATTTTAGTCAATGGGCTGTGATCATGCTGGGACACCATCTTCTAGGGCTTGGCAAAAGACCCTCTCCGATCACGAATGACCATGGGATTATACCTAGAAAGTTATCCTCCAAGGTACAAGTCTGGGCAAGGTTGTTTGTAGAAGACAAGCAGTTGCCCATGCATACCGGCCTCCTCTCTCCATGCCATCAATGTTATCCAAGAGAAAGGCAAAGGCCAATACAGCTTGGCACCAGTGACATCGCAACTCATTTCCAAGCTGAGTGAACTGAAGCAATGTGAAATAAAGTGTCAAACTCACAACTCCAAGATTGTAAGCTCAATGCTCTAACCACAGAGCCATGTGCCTTAGTTAGTTACTTATTTCATACGTCTCTATCTATCATGCAATTTTACTTGAATAACATTAACTGTTGAATAATAATAATAATAATAATGATAATAATAATAATCCTTTCTACAATAGGTACAAGGCCTGAAATTTGTGGGGAGAGGGTAAATCGATGACATCGACCCCAGACTGGTACTTAATTTATCGATCCCAGAAGGATGAAAGGTAAAGTCAACCTTGGCAGAATTTGAACTCAGAATGTAAAAACGGGCGAAATACTGCTAAGCATTTTGCCCAGTGTGCTAACAATTCTGCCAGCTCA
>NC_068981.1:125483557-125489140 GCF_001194135.2 Octopus bimaculoides
GCATGCTAACGATTCTGCCAGCTTGCCACCTTAATAATAATAATAATAATCCTTTCTACTATAGACACAAAGCTTGGATTTTGTGGGGAGGGGGATAGTTGAGCACATCAACCCCAGTACTCCCGAAAGGATGAAAGGTAAAGTGGACATCGGTGGAATTTGAACTCATACTAACAGGAGAAATACAGCTAAGCATTTCGTCCAGCGTGCTAATGATTCTGCCAGCTCACCACCTTAATAATAATAATAATAGCAATAATAATAATTCTTTCTACTATAGGTACAAGGCCTGAAATTTGTAGGGCGGGGTAGTCGATTACATCAATCCCAGTGCACAAGTGGTACTTGTTTTATTAACCCCCAAAAGTTGACTTTGATGGAATATGAGTAATAAAAATAATTATAATATCTGATCAAGATAAGACACAGAAATGTGAAGAACATTTAAATATAACAATCAATCACAGTAAAGAAATATTGATTTGTTTTCAACTAGACATAAAGCCAATCACAAAGAGGAATGAAAATCAAGCTGACCACCCTGGCAGAGTTTCGAGATAAAATGTCGCAAGATAAAATGTCGCTGAAGGATGGGTCTTTGGATTAATTTATACCTGCATTCCCAAATTAGACTTCTTTCCAAATTGCTGCTGGAGCTCATAAGACAAACCAAATTTTCTTTTTTTTTTACCAGCATATGAGAAAAAGGTAGTGTGAATGAGAAATGACAACCATCTCAATAAGTCATTACTTTTGAAATATGCCAAGTTTTCATGTATATTCATGTACTATTCTTTTATTCCTTTACATCTTTCAGTCATTTGACTGTGGCCATGGAGGCACCACCCTGAAAAATTTTTAGCCAAGTAAATTAACCTCAGTACTTATTTTTTTAAGCGTGGTACTTATTCTATTTGGGCTGTATTGCCCAACTGCACACACACACACACACACACACACACATGATGGGTTTCTTTCAATTTTCAACTGTGAAATCCACTCACAAGGTTTTGGTTGGCCGTAGGAGACACTAACCCAAGGTACCATGCAGTGGGACTGAACCCAGAACCTTTTTCATCTTTTAGTTAGGATGGAAGGGCAGTGCTCCTGACATTTTAAAGAGCATGTGAGATATGTAAGAGAATGGGAGGAAGAAAGCCATCCTTAATCAGGAGACAAGGTCCGAATGTTTGCAACAGAGTGGGCTCCGTTAAGGCACAAAAAATACCACAGTGGTATTTAGTACTCCAAGTAAGCCATGAATTTGGTCTCATAAGATCAAAACATTTTCTGAAGTAGTTTCGTATATTTGCTGAAAGGATCAAAATGATATCAGTCAGTTAGCTATTACTGTCCTTTCTCATCACATTAGTAGTTTTAATAACGCATTTAATGTTTGGCTCATTAAATGTTAACATAGGTGCAGGTGTGGTTGTGTGGTAAGAAGTTTACTTCCCAACCACATGGTTCTGGGTTCAAGTGTCTTCTACTATAGCCTTGGGCCGTGTGCTTGTGTGGTAAGAAGTTTGCTTCCCAACCACATGGTTCTGGGTTCAACCCCACTGCATAGCACTTTGAGCAAGTGTCTTCTACTATAGCTTTGGGTCGACCACAGCTTTGTGAGTGGATTTGGCAGATAGAAACTGAAAGAAGCCTGTCGTATATGTGTGTGTGTGTGTGTGTGTGTCTTTGGGTCAGTATTTGTCCCCAACTACCGTTTGACAACTGGTGCTGATGTGTTTATGTCACTGTAATTTAGCAGACTGGCAAAAGCAAGACTGATAGAATAAATACCAAAGCTTGAAATAAAAATAAGTACTGAGGTCTATCCATTCAACTAAAGATTCTTCAAAGCAGTGCCCTAGCATGGCCGCAATCTAATAACTGAAACAAGTAAAAGATAAAAGTATCATTGAGCTATCATGGTCCTTTCCTCATCACATAAGTAGTTTTGATTGGATATTTAATGTTTAACTCATTTAATGTTAACACGAGTTTAGCTTAACTATTTTTTTTTTTATATAGACAGCACCTCTGAGTAAGTAACCTTGCTGACTTATTTTTTGAAATACTGCATAAGTCACTTCATACCATACTTAACAAGTGTCTGCTACCTCTTACAGAAAAAGAAATATTGATTTCTTTAAATTAAGAACACAGCCACACTGTGTCAGAGAAAAGCACATATAATTGAATAAACTGCGCTATTCATTTCTCATGAAAAATCAAAGTTGACCCATGCAAGAGTTAAAAGTAGAAGGTGGAAGGACGATGCTAGATACTGGAAAATATCTACTTAGTCAGTTTTTGCCAACATCTTACTCAAGTATTCAATGGAATCATTAATACATTAGTATTTTATAGGAAAACACTTAATGGTGATCCTATAATATCAAAAATAATAGATGTTTTCTTTTCAATTCAAAATAAGTATGTAAACACATTCAAAATTACTGCTTTTATTCAAATGCAGTACATTTCCTTTTCTACCTTCAAAAAAATCGTTTAATTTCCATTCTAACTAAATGAAAACATAAATGTCACTTGTATTTTTATTAAACTAAAAAGAATTATTACTTAGTTCTAAAAATATAAAATCATGAAATTAATATAAAAGTTACCACTTTTTCAGATATATTCAAATCTATTGACTATGAGTTTTTTGAGGGTTTTTTTTTTTTTACTGTTTTCCATTAAGTATACAGTCTGGCTTTTACAATGTAAACAACGTTTATTTAAAATCTGTGTAAATGTGCAAAATTGTCTATATATTGTTTGTCATTGTGATGAAAATTTTAAAATATTTTAAATGGTCGATTGGCAGAAGGAGTACAGTGACAAACAAAATGCCTCACAGTATTCAGTTCAATCTCTTTACATTCTGAGTTCAAATCCCACCAAAGTCAACAAAAGATATACTCAGTTCACACAGACTGGTGATTTTTTTTTCTGCTGTTGTATGAGCCAGATGACAAAGGATTCTAGTAGGAAATAAAACACTGTGAAAACCATCTCATCGAGGGGGAAAGTAGATGCATGATGATGACAATGAGGAGGATAATTCTTGGATAAGATAATTCTATTTCACCACTGTAAATTAAATTACCATGTTAATATAAACTATTTTCAATTGAGCCAGCAAGAGACTCTTTATGTGATTGCCAGACTTGCTAGAAACAGCAGCCAAAACCCCTTAAACCACCATATCCAACTATCTTACAGGAAATTGCTCAACTAACTCAATTAGAGCAGGTAAATCTCTCCTTCCAGCAAACTCCAAACCATATTCAAAATATCTCATCTTCACCCACTTATTCCTGGGAGGGTTATGATAGGGAAAATGAGCTGAATGGCAAAGATACGACCCATGGCAAAGGTGGATCAAGCCTCTAATTCTTCACCTCATTCTAAAAATCAGTTTACCATCCACGGCTACAAATAGGGACCCTATCAGATATTAATCTGATAAGAACAGAAAACTGAAGTATTGGACAATGTTCTCACAACAAAAATAGGACAAACAATTTGAAACACAGATCAAATGTCTTATCCTAGTAATTAACAAAAATAGCAAACTGGCTAAGTTGTTAGAACAATGGAGAGAATGCCTCCCTGTATTTTATCAGACTCTACACACTCTGAGTTCAAACTCTGCTGATGTCAACTTTGCCTTTCATTATTTCAGTGTTGATAAATAAGCCCAAATGCAGGGCAATGGATTGGTGAACTATATGAATGCCTGATTGGATGCCTTGCAGTATTTGGTTAGATGTGTCAGATCTTTGTCTCCCAAGCACAAACCCCAACATGGTCTACTCAAGTGGTAGACTTAATTCATTACCTAGTTCAACACCACCACCTGGCACTCTACACTTTTGGTGCCTTTAGTGGAGTCCATTTTGTTCCAAGTATTTGGGTCAGATCTCCACTTTAACCCTTTAGTGTTCTGGTTACTTTGTTAAATGTAATGTTTATTTATTCACACTGTTTTGAATTAATCATGCATTATCTCAGAACTGTGAGGTTTTGATTATTTTTAGAATGACATTGTAGGGTAGGTGTGATAGGCCAAAGAGGTAGAATATTTTGGCCAGATATGGCTGGTTTAAATGCTAAAGAGGTAAGGAGACCTCCCTCCTACCAGTCTCAGAATTTCTAGAAAGTATCATGAGCACTATTCTTCCGTCCTCACTGAAAGAGAAAAAAGCTCTATAATTTTGACAAGAGATAAACAAAGATCCAACAATAATTTTCAGTCTTTTCTTCTCCCACTATGTTACAGAATTTCAAGTAAAAATCACAGCCCTGACTTGTAGTGGAACAAATAGAAGCTACAATGGTTTGCATATTTATTCTTAATACATTCAGGCAGATTTAAATGCAAACATGCAAGTGGCTGTTGTGTACATCACATAACTTTTCCCTTTTATGACAACAGTGTGTTCATAATACACTTAGTTTATTGGTACAAGGGATTCTGAAACACCTTGTGTTTCCTCATGCTGTGTTGCACAAGTTAGAAGTAACTTAACAACCCACAGACTGATTATAACTTCAGCAAACAACTGTTTTCTGATCAGTGCTTATATCTGCCAACTGATAAAAAATATCATTATTTGCACTGTGTACTGTGAAATCTGAAATGATTTCCATATTTATTTTAGAATCTTAGATACAGTATAAATCAAACAAGTGAAAAAGTAATAAGATTTTAAGATCTACATTCTTCCAAGTCGAAGGGAAAATTCTGAGATATTATTTTGAATTTCCAATAAATCAAAATCAATGATGCATATTTCATTTAAAGTATTGCTCACAACACATGCCAGTAGATTAAATTGCCACTGTGATGTCCCTGTATTTCAATGCTAATTAACTCACAGAATGGAAATTAATTCATTGAAAGAAATTTAGACATTTAATGTATTTATGCATCCATCACATTTTAATTACATCTACACTCATTGGCATTAGATCATTTACTATAACAAGTAATAAGTGAAATGAAATTATCTAATCACAGCACTGACAGTTTTTGCTAAAGGTTAACTTTGAGAGTAAAATGAGACTCCTGTATTGATAATATGAGGTATAAAGTAATTCAGCCTGAGGACATTTTCATCAGGCTCATCTAATAGAAATGAAGTTAAGCATGTTGGCAAATTTGTCTTAAGTTCAACACCTCTTAAGGGTGCCTCCAGAACATAATTTGTTGGAGATTTAAAAATGAGATAGCAGGTGAATTTCTTACATGGATTGGCAATATTGTTTAGAGCATCAGACAAAATGCTTTGCAGTATTTAGTTACAGTTCATAAGTTCTAAGTTCAAGTACTGACAATCTAAACTTTGCTTTCACCCTACTTCAGGGTCAATATAAGAAAGACTAATTAAATATTTAAGTTTAATAAACTGTAATTTTGCCTTCTCACCAAATTTGTTATTGTCTTTCTGTTTGTTAGAACTTTTTATTCTCTCTCCAAAATCATGGCCTTTTGTGTATATGTATGTGTGTGTGTATACACACACACACACACACATATATATATATATATATATATATATATATATATATATATATATA
>NC_068981.1:125489299-125495152 GCF_001194135.2 Octopus bimaculoides
GTGTGTATGTATGTGTGTGTGAGTGGCGGACTGGCCAGGTTGCCAGCTTACCCAATGGCAAGTGGGCCCCTGCACCATTAGAATCCATATATGGGGGCCCAAGTTAGTATTTAAGGGGCCCACCCCTTTAAGTTTGAGAATTTCTCATTCACTCCTGGAAGAATGCATTAATTATTTCAGCCTGGCTGTGTTTGTAGACAGTTGAAAAGAATACTTTGCATAAAAAAAAAAATGATAGCATTGTAGTTGCATGTGGGCCCCCTTAGTCTCCTGACAACCGATATTTTTAGACCCAGTTCGCTACTGTATATACTTATCCAGGGAATGTTCAGAAGTCAGAGAAAAGAAGATACTCAATATATATTAATACAGTATTATATATTAACGATTTATGACATTGCTTGTATGACAATGCTCATTTACAGCCATCAAGTCGAAACAAGGATACACATACAAATACACACAAGCATGTACCCCACTTCCACCCCGCATATACATACATACAAATTAAGGTTTTTTCTTGGTTTCCATCGACCAAATCTGCTCAATGGGACTGAACCTGAAACCACATGGATGCAAAGCAAGTTTCTTAACCACACAGCCATGCCTGCACCTATATTTCCATATATCATCATATTTACATATCATCATCACCATCATCATGCAATATCCATTTTTCATGCTGGTGTAGGCTGGATGGTTCAAAAGTTCAAAAGGGTCCAACTAGACAGAGGACTACATCAAGCTCCAATGTCTGTTTCGGTATGGTTTCTATGGTTGGATGCCCATTCCTAATGCCAACCACTTTAGTGAGTATACTGAGAGTTTTCTTTTTTTCCATGACATCAGCATTAGTGAATTCACCTTAAAACTTTCAAAACAAACTGCCTACAAAGGCCCCTCCCCAAGAGCTGAAACATAGAAGAGGGGAGTGTGATGATTGTAGGTGGGGTGGAGAGAGAGGATAAAATAAACTGAGAAGAATAAATAGTTGTGAAAGGGTAGTAGGGGACAGTGTAACAAAGTAGACACTATAGATGGGAAGGGAACAGTGTTAGGGGTCAGTGAGAGATTGTATAGTAGAGTCCAAGGCCATCCCACATTATAAGGGCATGTATGGATGGAAGGTGTGAAGGTAAAGGAAGGAGTATAAAAGAGAGAAATTAAAAGATCAGACTGGTAAATATCTGGAGACATTGAAGGAAGAAGAAGTGTAGAGTTCGAGGAGAAGATTAGAGGGAGTTGAGTCAATAACGAAGCTGTGGGGAGAGAGTAATATAAAACAAGCAGAAAGTAAGGGAACAGTATTATATTACATATATATATTCTTTTATTTGTTTCAGTCATTTGACTGCAGCCATGCTGGAGCACCGCCTTTAGTTGAACAAATCGACCCCAGAACTTATTCTTTGTAAACCTAGTACTTATTCTATCAGTCTCTTTTGCCAAACTGCTAAGTTATGGGAACATAAACACAACAACGTCAGTTGTCAAGAGATGGAGAGGGACAACACAGACACACAAACACACACAGACACACACATATATATACACGATGGGCTTCTTTCAGTTTCCGTCAACCAAATCCACTCACAAGGCTTTGGTCGGCCCAAGGCTATAGTAGAAGACACTTACCCAAGGTGCTACACAGTGAGACTGAAACAGGAACCATGTGGTTGGGAAGCAAAACTTCTTCCCACACAGCCACGCCTGAGGAGAGACATGAGAAAAAATAGGAACCTCTACACAGTCGCTCAAATTGCTAGAAATAGCAGCTAAACTTCCTCGAAATCACGCTCCCTGAATAAAAAATAATTTCTTGGATTTTATATACTAATGAACTCACTGATATATAAAAAGACAGGATGGTCATGGATGGACCGTCGTTTATCATAGGTATATGGAATAAAGCTGAAATGGGGTTAAACAACAATAATCTCCACAAACATTCTATTTTACAGTTTATAATACAATTCCTATGTAAAGATGGTATTTTACCTCTTTCTTAATTTCAAGAATTCTTCCTTGAAATTGCAGTATATTTCTCACTTTAGTTTACCATTTTCTTTTTTAACGATTACATGAGCATTGAGTATATTACATATGAAAATATAGTTCCTCACAAACTACGCTTAGGACTAGACTTGAAACTTTTTCTTTTAAATATATTACGTTTCGAACAAAATATTTCTAATTGAAGATTAATCCAAGGGAAATAACTTTTATGTCTTATCTTTAGAGTTTTTTCCCTTAGACAATAAAGGAGTTGAAACTGTATGCATGTTTACATCAAAAATTCTCAGCTTCTTGGGTTAGTTGACTGCCGTTTTTACCAAGTTTTTTCGTTGTTTTCTTAACCTCTAACCCAAATTCATTTCCACATCATTTAAGATCTCATTCAGATGTTTTCTTAATCCTTGTTTTACAAGTTATTGTAGTAAATTACATTACTTACTTTCAGCAGAGATTCTTAAAATATAGCAAACTAAAAGGAATCATTTATTCCTAAAGTAAAATGTCTATTACTTAGTCAACTGTATTTCATTAGAAATCAAGTATCTTTTTCATATACTTGCCATTTTGTACAGATCTGCATTCCATTAAGTGATACACTCAAGGAACTAGGCAGTCATATCATCATCATCTTTTAATGTTCACTTTTCCATGCTTCCATGGATGGAGTTTGTTGAAGTAGATTTTGCCACAGCTGAATGCCCTACCTGTGGTCAATCTCTCACCTGGTTTCCAAGCAAAGTAATACTGTCTGGAATATTACCTTAGCCTGACATGTTTCCATGGAATAGTGGAATCAAAAACCACTGCTTGTATGATAGTAACACTCATTTACAACTCTCATATGATGTGAAAATAAGGAGACACACACACGCACACGCACACACACACAGTAGACATGCTTCTTTCAGTTTCCATCTACCAAATCCACTCATAAGGCTTTGGTCAGCCCAGGGCTATACAAGAAAACATTCAAAAATTTGAATGCTTTAGATTTTAACATGTATATCCTGTACATCACAGTAATTGTGGTGACATCCATGATCAAACATCTTAATATTTCTACAATGAAACAGACGAGCAGTTCCACTAAATGGAACAAATGATCAGCTATAATATTGACTCTTTGTCTTTCTTACTTTTTTTTTTTTTATGTTATCTATACTGTTATTTCTCATTAATCACACACAGCTGAATCAAAGTTGAACTTGATTACATTGGGCATGTCCTTCTATTCTACTAGTGATAAATCTTATGGAGAAGATAAAACAGTACAGGTAAAATAACAGGAAATAATCTATTGTAGTAAATTTGAGAAGATGGATAATCAGTAATTTATCAGTAATGCAGTCACCCAAGTCAGTGCTATCCTTTCTTTCTCTCTCTCATTTTTCTGAAGACCACTTTTAATATATAGGGATGTTGTAAAAGCAGAGTGCAGTACATGTTATAACTCTCTCTGCTCTGAACTCAAATCACATTAAAGCCAACTTTTATCTTGTCAGAATTACATTGTTAGGTGCTTGCATGCAATGTTTTGAGAGATCTGTTCTGACACTTTTAGATTCTGAATTTTTGTAGAGTAGACTTAATCCATTACCCAATTTGGCATCACCATCTGGTCCTTGGGGGCTTTTGGCAAAGTTCACTGTAGGTCATTTCATACCAGAGACCTGGTCTGAATGCTTATAATCCCTTTCTTTCATCAGTCTTACAGAGCCCCATAGATGTTCCCATTCCTTTCCAACTATGTAGTTAGAAAAAAAAAAGATACATAGTTCAAGCTCTTTCGATGAACTTGTTAGGTTTTCCTGGTACAATTCAGTGTTTATAACATCTAATATTCACACAATCAGTCAAGATTTATTACTAATATAACCATTGTTATCACCATTAAAATGGAGTTTGGTAGCTAATGATAGACCAATAACTGAATACACAAGAGAAATAGTGGGATCGAAGGCAGGTTGACAGAGAAGGTAAACTTCATACATGCCATATGTAAAGAAGCAGTCAGTAATAAGAGCACATGTAAATTAGGTTCTTATAAATAACCAAAAGCCTCCTTAGAAGTAGTTGAGTGTTCTAAAAGCATTGTAATAAGAATAAGGTAGAAAAAGTTCAAGGAGCTATTAACAAATAATTTATTTCTCAAAGTGGAGAATAGATTTTATGATACATGCATACAAAATACAATCCTCCATGGTAGCAAGAAGTGGGCTTCAAATGGCAGATGATGTGTGAAGGCTAGAAAAAAATTGAAGCAAGAACGTTCCACTGGATGTATAATGTTAATGAGCATGAATAAGCACAAATAAGTAGAGAGAAACCTAGATAGAAGAGAAACTGGATGTAATGTACACGCTCTAAGTGGGTGGAATCCATGCAAGATAGAAACAAAGTAAAACACAGGACAAAGTGGTGAAGTTTATTCTGATCTTAGGAGGCTGACCCTCATGAGAGAGACCACAAAGGACTGCAACTTGTGGTAAAGTACTGTGATGGAGAGGAGCTACCTAATCTATGCAAGCAAGAAAAATGGATATAAAAATGACAATACTAATGATGAGAGACCGGGATGCATAATATCTACAAGTGAGTCTCTAATGACCATTATGCTCATATCAAATCTCTGTATATTACTCTCCCTCTCATTTTGCAATTCTCACCTATTACTGATTGCTTCTCCTACAAAAATACCTTTCTACTATCACAGCATCTCTGTCAGTGTAACAAGGGCTAGTATTGTATTCTTTCTGTAATCAGTCTCTGTTTACCATCAACCATCAATCTCTTTCTTTCTCCTCATTATTCCCTACCCTACCAGGAGAGGGAATAATGAGGAGAGAGAAAGATTTTTAAATTAAAAGAAAATTTGAAGATGTAACAGTCTGTATTTTTTGTAACTGTATTGGGTTTACACCCCCCAAAATATAATCCAACGAAGCAAACCCAGATTTACCCATCAGAAGAATTACAGCGGA
Organism: Octopus bimaculoides; assembly: GCF_001194135.2. Taxonomy (NCBI): domain Eukaryota; kingdom Metazoa; phylum Mollusca; class Cephalopoda; order Octopoda; family Octopodidae; genus Octopus; species Octopus bimaculoides. The sequence goes on from NC_068981.1 coordinate 125,494,297, forward strand.
ATTGCTCACCCTAAGTGATCCATCATGCTTCTTACTACCTGAGAGATTTTACAGTACCTGCTTGGATAATTTATCCCTATATACTTATTGTGTGTGTGTGTGTGTGTGTATACATACACATATATATACATACTTAAAGAGAAAAGACCCCTTTGGTCATGAATGACCATGGCATTGAACTTAGAAAGATACCTTCCAAAACACAAATCCGGGCAAGGTTGTTTATGGAAGACCAGCAGTCACCCATGCATACCAGCCTTCACTCTCCATGCTGCCAATGTTATCCAAGGGAAAGGCAAAGGCCAATACAGCTTGGCACCAGTGACATCGATTCTCATTTCTACAGTTGAGTGAACTGCAGCAACATGTGTGCATGTTGAACTGGAGTGAACTGGAGCAACAAAGTGTCTTACTCAAGAACATAACACACAGCCTGGTCCAGGAATCAAGGTAACTACTTCAATATTGTGAGCCCAATGCTGGGTGGTTGGTGTTAGGAACGCCATCCAGCGGTAAAAATCCTGCCAAAACAGTCACAGAAGTCTTATGCAGGCTTCTGCCTGGCCAGCTCATCCCATCCATGCCAGCATGGAAGGTAGATGTTAAATGATAATGATGTGCTTCAATACAGGAGTTACAGATGTATATGTGTAAAAAAAAATCTCCAGTCCATAATACTTCAGACAAAGATTTAAAAATATAACACCTATATATATATATATACATTCAAATACTGTGAATATGCAGATGTGCTTCACGAGGATGCAGTTTGGATTACAACCTCTTCAATATACTCTGTGTGTGTGTGTGTGTGTGTGTGTGTGTGTGTGTGTGTGTGTGTGTGTGTGTGTGTGTG
>NC_068981.1:125495162-125498999 GCF_001194135.2 Octopus bimaculoides
GCGCGTGCGTGCGTGCGTGCGTGCGTGCGTGCGTGCGTGCGTGTGTGTGTGTGTGTGTGTGTGTGTGTGTGTGCATTCACACAACAACAAAACAAGATTGAAGAAAAAAATTAGCTAGTAATATATCCGATGTACAATTCAGCCAAAAGCAAAAACCTAAACAAGCATAGAACTAATCAAAAATTAATCAAAGCAGGTTTTATAGATAACGGTACAATCCTAACATAAACACACAGAAAGCACACTCCAGCAACAAACTGAGCTCATTTTGCGAGAGCTAAAAGAAACCTGGTGTTAATATTCAATAATGATATATAGAATAAGGACATCAATTGCCATGATTATTGCTTACTATAAAACAGCAATAAAAACACTGCTAATAATCTCTATGTTCAGAAGATTAAGTAGGCAAAGGTCTAGAAAGTGATAAACTTTGGAATATTATTGGTGTAAATAAAATATAAAGAACAATATAGGGGAGGAGAAACGACATCTTAAAAGAAAAACTGGAGTACATTCACCTAGCATGTAGAAGAGAAAGTTTCTCCCAAGACATGTATGTGTGTGTGCGTGTATTTACATAGTTATGTATATACATATATTGTTACATTTGGGGATGCTTACATTTTTTGCCAATTAACCATGAACATATACGTATATGTATGTGTGTATCATCATCATCATCATCATCATCATCATCATCGTTTAACGTCCGCTTTCCATGCTAGCATGGGTTGGACGATTTGACTGAGGACTGGTGCAACTGGATGGCTACACCAGGCTCCAATCTAATTTGGCAGAGTTTCTACAGCTGGATGCCCTTCTTAACGCCAACCACTCAGAGAGTGTATATATATATATATATATATATATATATATATATATAATCTTTTACCTGTTTTAGTCAGCAGACTGCAGCCATGGTGGGGAACAACCTTGAAGAATTTTTAGTTGAACAAATAAACCCCAGTATCTATTTTTTAAAAGCCTGGTACTTATTCTGTCGGACCTTCTTGATGAACAGCAAAGTTACAGGGACATACACACTAACATCAGTCATCAAGCAATGGTGGAGACAGACACAATTAAACACACATAGAACAGGCTTCTTCCAGTTTCCGCCTACCAAATCTGAGGAACCTCACAGACAAAGTGATGTGGGACAAAAAATAATGGTTCTATACTGTATTGCAGACATCTCCCACAAACCATCCCTCTAGTTTTTTTAGTGACCACCAGATTGCAGAGAGTAAAACCCAGTCAAAAAGCCTTCTCTATGTTTATAAAAGCCAAGTAGAGTAACTAAGTACTTTTCCTGTAGATGTTACGTTAAACAAAGGCCATTGTTGGTACTTCCTCTAGGTATAAATCCAAAATGCATCATGTCTAGACTAACACTTTCCTAATCAGTTCTGCTATAATGCTTTCAATAACCTTCAGAACCTGACCCATCAATCAGGCACCTCTTACAGCATCTCTTTCGCCAACACAAAAATAAACATTAAAATGATGAATGACAATAATACATACACACTAAGAAGTTGTTACTATGTCTGCCAAAACTCAAATTTTCCTTCCCTTTATCATATTACCAATTTCCAATTTTAATTAATCGGGACTCTAGTACATTAACTTATTTCACAAACTTTTAATTTTTTAACTGCTCCCCTTCCTACTGATTTTACTAAGCATTTTTCAACGTTTTCCTGTCTTTGATTATGTGTACTGATTTTATCAATTAAAGTTAGCATGCTCACTGCATTAAGTATGTCAGCACTTACTTCACAATATGCATCTATATGTTTCAGTAAGTATTAAACTCTGGAACCTTAATATATTAACACTGACTGCATTAATTTCACTTGTCCCAGAGGGTCACAATGACCATTAGTACAGTCACTATCCAGAAATATTTTTTAATATATATTTGTTACAACTATCATCTATAATGCTACTGTACTTCATCTCAAAGATTCAATTTTAATGACAACTAAAACATTTCAATAAAAGTGACCACATAGGCTTGCAAATAATATTTACAGCTAATTACACTTTCCAATTGACCTATCTTAATATTTCCACAAATGTTGTACTTGTTATGTCATACCTCATATCGGCATTGTTTCACTTATAATCAGAACTTTTTGATGTTCTTCAACTTTTATCTGCTTAAATGCTTCCTTAAATAAGTTATTTTCACCCCATCTGGAACAGATAGTCATTGAAAGGACGAGCTTGAAAAACTTAGGGCAGGTGCAAATTCTAGAGTATACTGCAATGTTTTGGGAAATCTTGTTGGTGGTGGTGGTGGAATTAAGGACACCGAATGTATTGTCTTTGACTATTTCGGATGTTAGACACATTGTAAAGATACAAAAGAAATCCTACTTTGCTCTTTTTACAGTTGCTATATTCTCTCTGCATTCAATGTCCAGCAATATACTTCTGATTCAAAACATATACAAACAACTTTTCATGCAGATAATGAATGCTTTCATTACCAATAGCTGTATTAGATTTCAAAACATTTCCTTCCCACTTATGAACCCTATATTTTGTTATCAACAGCTTCCACAACTCAATAACAGAATTAATTAGGTCAACAGTATATATATGTAACAGAATTTACCTCATACTATATATTGATTATTTTGAACAAAAGACAGCACTGATATTTTTGGTAAAGGTATAGTCAATTGAATCAACTCCAGAATATTACTTGTACTTGTTTTATTGACCCCAGAGTAATGGAAAACAAACAGCTTCAACAGAATCTCAAATTAGCATGTAAAAGCAATACTGGGTATTGTAATGCATTTAGCCATCTTTTGTATTCACCATCTTGCCACTCTTACTAGTATTTACTCTATATTAACCAATTATCAGGTAACAATTCAAGCAAGTTTTGATATAAATAGAAAATCTCACAAAATATGTGTAAGTACAAATAAACACACACAAACATATATATCAACAAACCAGGTGTGTAACAACTAAGGAAGTAGACCTAAATTTGTTTTATAAATAGTATATAGAAGGGACTATAATTCAAGTTGTGTCCTCATGAAGCACATATGCATATTACACTAATTATTTTTGAATCTTTGTCTGAGGAGGCACCGTTTAGGAGATCCTATGCATGTTCTCCACATTATTAATTCACTGGTACTTATTTCATCTATTCCAAGAGGATGAAAGCAAAGTCAACCTCAACAGACTTTGAACTCAGAACGTGAAGACAGACAAAGTGCCGCTAAGCATTTTACCTGGCATGCTAATGATTCTGCCAGCTCACTGCCTTGTTAATATTTATAATATCATTATTATGATTAAGGTGGTGAGCTAGCATGCCAGGTAAAATGCTTAGCAACAGTTCATCCATCATGGTTCAAATACTACTGGGGTTGACTTTGCATTTCATCCTTCCAGGTCAATAAAATAAGTACCAGTGGCACACTGAGGTCAGGGTCAATGTAATCAATTTACCACCACACTAAAACTCTTGGCCTGGGGCCAAAATGTGAAACCAATAGTATTATTATGATTAATAATAATATTTATATACATAAAGTATCTTCTATACTGTAATGAAACACATGCCATGGGATTAAAAATACACCAAATTTTCCAGTCTTTGTTTAATAAACGAGAAAAGAATGAATGTTATCAATACTTGTAACTCTGGACCTTTCTGTACTATCAATGTTCATTCTCCTTCTCTTGTGCGGAAATGAGAGACCTTTATACAATCTAGGCTTGTTGATACCAAATCCTTCATTTTGTCTTTTCAATTTAAACCAATGTATTGAATTTGATCTCATATGTGTGTGTGTATAT
>NC_068981.1:125499117-125504669 GCF_001194135.2 Octopus bimaculoides
ATTAGTTAAAAAGTAAAGGTGGAAACAGCACAAAAGTATGTTTAAAGATCTTTTTATAGTTGTTACATTATATGACTTTTATAAAATATTCCTGGTTTCAAAGTATATATCTTACCAAATACTAAAAATTCAAAGTCAAAAATTAGGAAATAAGGAAAAGTTAAGAAATAAGAAAAGAAAAAATTGGAAAATATTTTTAAAAATTGAAATTTTATTTCCTAGCTTTTGACTTGGAATTTCTAATATTTGATAAGATGGACATACACATCAAAACTGGTAACCTTATATATAAATCAGTGAACCAATATTCATGAAACTTTGCATATATGTTACACTAGGTAAATAGGATTTCAAAAAAAAACTATAATGTGCCACCTAGGTGGGTTGGGCAAATTATATGATAAAATGAGAAGAGTGAAAAAAGTATTAGTCTCAGGGAAACATAGAAACAGAGTGAGTGTGATTGATTGAAGAGGAAGAACAGTGTTGTGTAAGCAACAAATATGAAGTGGCAGAGGGATGTTAATGTTAATACAGCTGTCATATACACACGACACTGCACACATAGTTTCGTAAATATATGAACACACACACACACACACACAAGTAACTTTTAAAATGCTGAGGAAGGGAGAGAATGGTGGGTGTGAGGAATATGTAACTTTAAGGAGAGAGAGGGCTGGTGGCTTTTCTGCTGTCCATTACAAAGACACACACACACATATGTACATACATACGTCTACACCATTTTACACTTGTGATTACCTGTATGTACGTTTGTAAATGTGTGTGTGTGTGTATCACATCCTATAAGTGTCTGTCTCTCTACTTTTGTAGGGTCTTCTCTGTTGCTGTCACATATTGACATTTTAAAATTACATCAAAATTTTCGAATTTCGTATATTGAAATAATTTTCCACATTAAATCCAATTTTGTTATCTATTTGTTCCAGAAAAATTGCAGAAAAATGTTACTGAGGTTTAAAGTTTAATCAATTTTAGCTAATCAGAAAACAGAATTCGGAAGCTAGCAGTTTCTGCATGATAGTAGTCTATCATAAAATGAAAGCAAAATCATCAGGAGGAGGAATTTTTATTAAACAAATGAAAGTAAAGCATTACAAAGACCAAAGTTGTAAGAAATTCTGAATTTTAAATAAGTTTTAATGAATAAAGTCATGTGAAACGGTTGAAAACACATGTAAATAATTTAAAAAGGAAAAAAATCCTCAACAAAGTTTTTTTGCGAAAAATTTCACAAATCTGTCCTGATCAAGAAGCCTATCAGGGAAGGTATACTGTGACAGGGAAAAAACAAAAGTTTATATAAGACATTCTATTGTAAAAATTGCCTGGCATCAGCTTGTATTTTATAAAGGTCACTTAATGTAACAAACATTAAAAAAATCTTTAAACATAGTTTTGTACTGTTTCCATCTTAACTTTTTAACTATAAGCTTTGATTTGTATGGATTCTTAACCCCCACACACACACATCCATATATATATATATATATATATATACACACACACACACCATTTTGAGCGTGGCCGTTGCCAGTACCGCCTGATTGGCTCCCGTAGGATTTTCGAGCGAGATCGTTGCCAGTGCCCCTGGACTGGCTTGTGCGGGTGGCACATAAAAGACACCATTTCGAGCGTGGCCGTTTTCGTGCGGGTGACACGTAAAAGCACCCACTACACTCTCTGAGTGGTTGGCGTTAGGAAGGGTATCCAGCTGTAGAAACTCTGCCAAATTAGATTGGAGCCTGGTGTTGCCATCCAGTTTCACCAGTCCTCAGTCAAATCGTCCAACCCATGCTAGCATGGAAAGCGGACATTAAACGATGATGATGATGATGATGATATATATATATATATATATATATATATATTGATATAGTTTTTGTAAATTCATACATTACACATCTTACATCATATAGTGTATTCCCCTTTAATTGTTTACCACATATTGTTTTGTAGTCAGTTAAGTAAAATGGTTATAAGGGGAAGTTTCAGTAGAAACATCTCATATAATAAGCATTCTTTACAATGCAGATAGAACACACCCTTGCTTGTGCATGGATCAAATAGCAGTTCTATGTATAGTAACTGATCAAATAAACTAATGTTTGTCATTACCATAGTAACCACAGTTTCCCTGTTAACCAGTCAGGCATGACACATTGGGGAATTTAATATGGGGTGGGGGGGAGATTAGGTTGATCATAGTTTATCACTGTTTTTTTTTATTGATATTCATTTTTATTGATGAAAGATAAAGTCGTCTATCTCAGCAGGATTTCATATGTAACTAAATACCACAAGGCACTCCAACATTCTAATAATAAAAATGAAGGTTTTTAACTTGGGGTGGAGCACACAATTCTTAGTGGTAGAGTTATAGATACCGAAACAAAGCTCACAAAATTGGATGAAATGCAAAGTTGACTCAGACAGAATTTCAACTTACCACATGCATCACCAATGCATTTTGTTAATCAATCTATCGAGTCTTCTGTCCACCGTTGTTGTTGGCATTCCGTCAATTACGACGTCGAAGGCTCCAGTTGATCCGATCAATGGAACAGCCTGCTCATGAAGTTAACATGCAAGTGGCTGAGCACTTCACAGACACGTGTACCCTTAACGTAGTTCCTAGGGATATTCAGCGTGACACAGTGTGACAAGGCTGGCCCTTTGAATTACAGGCACAACAGAAACAGGAAGTAAGAGTGAGAGAAAGTTGTGGTGAAAGAGTACAGCAGGGTTCGCCACCATCCCCTGCCGGAGCCTCGTGGAGCTTTAGGTGTTTTCGCTCAATAAATACTCACAACGCCCGGTCTGGGAATCGAAACCGCGATCCTATGACCGCGAGTCCGCTGCCCTAACCACTGGGCCATTGTGCCTCCACGACATTATTATTATTACTACTACTACTAATAATAATGATGATGACAATGATAGTGATATTACAGCAACAAGATGGCATGGCAAAATTGTTACTGTGCAGGACAAAATGCATAGTAGCATTTCATCCTGCTCAAATTCCACTAGGGTCGACTTTACCTTTCATCCTTTCAGGATTGATAAAATAAGTACCAGTTGAGCATTGGGGTCAATGTAATCAATGAACCCCTACCCGCCAAAATTGCTGGCCTTGAGCCAAAATTTTAAATTATTATTACTATTATGGTTATTATTATTGAAGATTGACATAATGCTTCATCAAAGTAAATACATAATTAGAAGAGCAAGATATGCAATAAGATTAACTTTGTTTATTAAACTAAACAATATACCAACAATATGTCTGTTTCCTTCAGGTTCAAAATAAGAAGAAGGATAATCAAAGATGAAAAATGCACAGGAATGCCAAAATTCAAAAATTTATCTGGACTATTCTGCATTCCTTGCAAAACAAAAAAGACATTATCTCGTTTCACTTGTTTGTAACTGGTTAAAAGATGAAAAAATTGTTAATTTATCATTATCATTATTATCATTACTAAGGCAGCAAGCTGGCAGAATCATTAGCATACAAGACAAAATGCTAAGCAACATTTCATCCATCTTTATGTTCTGAGCTCAAATTCCACTGAGGTGGACTTTGCCTTTCAGAAATCCTTTCAGGGTCAATAAGTGCCAGTTGAGTACTGGGGTGAATGTAATCGACTTACCTGCTCACCCAAAATTACTGGTTTGTACCAAAATTTGAAATCATTATTATTGTTGTAATTGTTGTTGTTTTTAATTTTGACAGCAATTTTGAGGAGGAATGTTAGTTGATACCATTAACTCCCACAGAAGACAGGTACTTTATTTTATCATCCCTGGGGAGATAAAGCATAAAGTTGCCCTCGGTAGGATTTGAACCCAAAATGTAAAGAGCAGGAACAAATACAAATACTCAAATGATTCTGCCAATCCACCATAATAATAATAGTTTCAAATTTTGGCACAAGGCCAGCTATTTAAGGGGAAGCATTAAATCAATTATATCAATCCCAGTGCTCAACTAGTATTTATTTTATTGACTCGGAAAAGACAAAACATTACGTTGATCTTGTCAAGTTTGAACTCATAATTCACCATAATAATAATGATTTCAAATTTTGATACACAAACAGCAATTTGGGGGTGGGCTGTAAGTTGATTACATTCAACTGGTACTTACTTTATTGACCCCTAAAGGATGAAAGGCAAAGTCGACCTCGGCAGAATTCGAACTCTGAACATGAAGGCAGATGAAATGCCACTAAACGTTTTGTCCAGCATGCTAATGATTTTGCCAGCTCACTACCTTATTTACCACAATAATAAATGATAATGATAATCACCATCATTATCAAACCTGGGATTAGATCTAATTTTATGGTGTTCTGTAAGAGTTAGGATTGAGGTAGCAAGAGATTTGTGTAGAGAGGTGTATTTATAAGGCTGGTATCCTTGTAATCTTGGTCTGCATGTGACTGGTTCTGGGTTATGCACTTAGTTAAAACAGCATAAAAATAAATACTGCTGAACTTATAAGTATGATGATGATGGTGATGCTGAGGTTAACTACAAGGATTATAGAAATGATACTAACCCATCTAAACTCCAGAATTTAAATGTATTTTAAGTTTTTCTCCATTATATAAATTGCATATTTTAGAGAGTAGCTTTTAGCAATCTACTTCAACAATATAATACTTCACCATGTTTGCCATCCCAATAAACAGCACTTAAACCCAAATGACATGCATAGAAATACATTTTATTTATCTCCTAAGAAAAATTTTTAAGATGAATTTTTTTTTTCTTTTTTATACTTTCCATGTATGAATTTCTTTAAAAGAGCTCTTTTGTGAGACCTTATGCAAAAACAGGCAGGTAGATGAAAAGAAGTAAAATGGGTTTTGTCTGAAGTGGGATCAGAAAACCATAACAATTCATGATTTTATAATTTATTGGCTTCTTTTAGGTTGATACAAAGATTCTATACTTTAATGGAAGGAACATGAGAAACAAAAGTGTTCTTAATGTTACACTGGAAGTGAAATATTTTGAATAGAAACTAAAGTTATGTTGCAAACTGGGTTTGTCTTATCTTAATCCTTTCGATACCAACCTGGCTGAAACTGCCTATGGTTCTGTAGTACAAATGTCTTGTTTCCATAAGTTTTGAATTAAAATCTTACTCACAATTTATGTTCCTAACATTAGCTTAATGATAACTAAGTTATTTTACTAAATTCTTTGTTATATTTAAAATTAATTTAAAGAAACACAGAGTAACTCTAAATACAATAACGAAAGGGATAAAGCTTACACCTTGCTTCATGGAACATGTCAATAACAATTCCTTTCCCCCTCTAGATTCTCATTTCAAATCTTTCCAAGGTCAACTTCACTGTTTACTCCACTTGGGTCAATAAAATATGGACTGATCATATACTGGAACTCGTTCAACCCTTCCTATATGAATCTGTGTCCTTTTATTTTTTTTATTAGAACTGATGATAATAATAACTGATTCTAATTAAAGTACAATTAAGGGGAAGAGGTAG
>NC_068981.1:125504776-125505421 GCF_001194135.2 Octopus bimaculoides
TGTAATGTGGCTGATGTTAGGAAGAGCATCCAATAATAGAAACTATGCCAAAGCCAACACTGGAACTTGGCAGAACCATGTGGCTCACCAGATCCTGTCAAACTGTCCAACCTATGCCAGTATGGAAAACAAATGCTAAATGCTGCTGATGATGATAAGAGTGTGTGTGTGTGTGTGTGTGTAGGCCACAGGTATTGTGGGATGTTGTTTCAGGTTTGAATCCATTGCAAAGCTCTTTGGGCATCTTTTTTTCAATCATAGCATAAAGTTGACCAAAATCTATCAAAATCAAGTAAAGCCATGTGAGTGAAATTGGTAAATATAAGCCATATGGAAACTTCTTGAATGAAAAGATGCCGCTGTCCTGCCCTAACTCTTCGAAACGCTTAGTTTAGAATAGGAGCAGCTGATGAAGGAAATGTTCTCTATGTAGTCTGTCTGTTTTCCTGTGTGTTCCTACCATTGTCCGAAAAAAGTTTGTTTTTCCGTGCTTTGTTTTTGGCCTCATTTTTCATTTTGTCCACATTTTTTTGTGATGTCCTGTACCCAGATATGTATCTATATATACATGTAGATGTAGGTATGTACATACATGTACGTATATATGCATATACTCACATATTATTTGTATTATTACATATATAT
>NC_068981.1:125505648-125506211 GCF_001194135.2 Octopus bimaculoides
AATAAATATACCAATACATTATATTGTCTTTGAGCTTTTAAAGTTCAATGGTAATCCATGTAGATAATAGTTGGAAAAATAAGGATGCATGAAAATTGAGAGTTGTGTTAGGTTTAAAAAAGGAGCTAAATGTTTATGTATTAAGCAGGAAATGTGGTGTCAAAACAGGAAGTGTGTGTAAGGGGAGACAAATCTCTTTAGTTGGAGTTATGGACTCTTTGTCAACAGGAAGTTTATGTCTGTTCCTAGAGAAATAAGGTCACTGAGGGGTTTGTGTGTTAAGAAATAGTTGGAATTTCTCTATGAAAAGATTCTCCTTGTTGATTCTTTCTTGTGTGGAGATTCTGTCTTTACATTGATAGAAAGGGAATATAAGGAATTTAGGGTTTTTGTTTCTGGCGCAAGAGTCTATGTGGCCACTGAGTGGAATTTGGCTGTATTGAGGGAGATTTATTTGTTCTTTATGGACTGCTACTCTTCTATGCATTCTACCTTATTATTATTTTTATTTTCCTATTATTTCTCCACGTGCGGTTAACACAACCCCACTATTTACTGACACA
>NC_068981.1:125506221-125525991 GCF_001194135.2 Octopus bimaculoides
TATATATATATATATATATATATATATATATATATATATATATATACACTTTACGGTTCCATTTAGGTAGAGTCAACAAAAAAGTACTACTTCCAGTGAGAAATAAATATCATTAATATATATAGTATGTGTGTATCAGCAAGGATCAATAGAATAGGTGCTGAAATCTAACATATAGATCAGATTTCTGCAACAATTCCATCTACCAAATATCTCTCACAAGATATTCAGGAATCCAAGGCTAAGATAAAAAAAAAAACATATTCGCACAAGATGGTGCATGCAAAGGGATTGAACTTAGAACCTTGTTCCAAGTGTGAAACAAACATCTTACCCACACAGCTATACCTATGATCATGGAAGTCAATACTTTCCATCAGATAAAGTAAGGCTACTTTCAGGGATAGATAGAAAGGGTGAGAGAAGATAGCAAACAGAAAGAGGAGGGATAGAAAGAGGACAGAAAGGAGATATATGAGTTGATGATAATGATACATCATCAAATAAAATTAATGGAGAGTGGAAAGACGAAATATGTGTGAAATATTCCATATTTCCACACAAAAATCATAAAGAAAAATACTGCCTTGTGAAGGTGAAAATTACTGATATGTGAGATAAATATTGTAAAACTAGGAAAGAGTTATTTTATGATAATCCAGTTTCATACTGATAACATCTAAAATCATTTTCCCCTTTTCAAGAAAACAAAATTCTGTTTCCCATCTTTTTACTTTTGAAATATGTTTGTATAAAAATGGCTATTTTATCTCCTTTTGTGTTTGCATATTATTTACATCAAAAACATAGCTGCCAGTTAGAAAGACTTTTAAGGATTACTTTACATTATTATTTTAATTTGAAGTTATTTTCTGAGTGGCTTTAAAAATAAAAAGGAAGCTAGAAAGAATTAAAAGAAAAAATTTTGGAGCTGGAAATTCTTAAATTTCTTGGGAAACTGCAGGAATATGTTGATACTACTGGCAAAGTAATTAAATTTAGGTCATACATTAGATGTTTAAATTCTTCAAAAAATATAATCCTGGTTATAGAGCATAATTCTATTTGAAATTTTTAGCCTAATTGGAACGGTTACAATTTCTTCTATACAAATGACTGCTTATCATATTTAGTCATATAAAGTGACAGTAATTATGGATAACAGAAAATATTGGTTGAATGAAAATAGCTGAGGAAAGAATTCGGCATAAAAGATATAGTACCATCTGTGATATGCAATGTAGTGAAATAAAAAAAATTAAAAAAACTTCAGTCAACTGATTATTGAAGGTAGTTAGAATTTAAAAAAAAAAAAAAGGGAAATTACACCAATAAGATCAGTTGATTGGAATTTTGAACAATATAGAGATTGCAATTTGGAGTGGGTGTGGTTTTTGAAGTCAACTGGTAAAAGCAACAGACATTTTTTCAACAAAACATATTCTACATATTCTACTCAGTGGATGGAGATCAATATGTACACATGTTTGTATTAAGTAGGCTTTATATAACTAGTAACAATATACCTGAGAGAAAATATTTCAGATGAGTGTTTGCATGCTAAATACAAATATGGAAGTGTCATAGATATGTAATATAGTGAACTGAAAAACTTCAATCAAATAAGTTTATTGAAACAATTAGTATTCAAAATCTCCTCCTGGGGGATAAAAAAAAAAAAACTTGGTTATCAAAGTTTTTCATCTCAGTAGTTTATTCAGATGAGAACAAACTGTAATTATTTACATTATTTACAAGTGACAGATATTTGTCCTCATCTTGTTTGTTGTTAACACAACGTTTCAGCTGATATACCCTCCAGCCTTCATCAGGCGTCTTGGGGAAATTTCAAACCTGGGTTCTCATTCCTAAAGTTTTTTTTCGATGTTGTTATCATCATCATTATTATTACTATTCAGGTCACTGCCTGGGATTGAACTCGGAATCTTGGGGTTAGTAGCCCGGGCTACTAACCCCAAGATTCCGAGTTCGATTCCAAGCAATGACCTGAATAATAATAATAATAATAATAACAACATCAAAAAATACCTTAGGAATGAGAACCCAGGTTTAAAATTTCCCCAAGACACCCGATGAAGGCTGGAGGGTATATCAGCCGAAACATTGTGTTAACAACAAACAAGATGAGGACAAATATCCATCAATTGTAAATAATGTACATAATTCCTCATCTCTTAAATATAGAACAAATTGTAATTGTATTTAATATCCCAACACTCAGCTGAGGTTCTTTTGTTTTTGTTTTTTTTTTTTCTGAGCAATGTTGTAGCTAATCACACAAAATCTTGAAAATGTGATAATGACAAATATATGATAGAGAATATTTCAACACATTAAAATAATAATGTAATTTTGAAGAAGGAGTAAAGTACATATGTAATGTAATATTTAGTGGGTGAAATGCAATAAGTAGCAGAGAAGAGAAAATATTTATTTTTAAATATAATAAGCACAAGGCAACAAATTTAGGGATGAAAGAACAACCTAGCATTATATTGCTACTTACCTCACTGATCCAGGGAAGGATGAAATGGAAAAAAAATCAACCTCAGTAGGATTTTATCTTTGAGCTTTAACTAAATACTTTATAGTAATTAATCAAATGCTCAAGGAGAAAATATTAATATACTGACAGAAAATTTGTTGAAAATATGCTACGTGGAAGTAGCATAACTAAGATTGAAAACTGACAAAACCACTATCAGTGACAACCAAATAAATGCCTATTTTCTGAATATTGTCAAGGTTACATGTCACAGAACTATGTACAACCTTATAGATTGGTTCAGCATTCAATATGACAAAAAAGTTCAAAGGTATTTTAACGCAGTTTTGACTATTTAGTTGTACCCTAGATAGATAAATACAAAATTTATATCTTGTTATTTCTTACAGTATTGGGTTATAAATCTAGACCTGTGAAAGGTTTTATACTTTCTACAAGTTAGTGTATGAAAAAAATGTTATCAAACAATTCCATACACTTATAAGATAAAATATGTAAACCTTAAAGCTAGATTTCTTCAGATACAGCAGTGAATGTTTATGTCCCCACCACAAAAAAAAAAACACTTTAGTTGATATATAAAGTAATGATAGATAGATCTTTTTTCTCTCTCTCTCTCTCTCTCTCTGTAGAAGAGAGAGAATGTGTGTGTGTGTGTGTGTGTGTGAGCATGAAAGAAAGAAATATAGAGAAGAGAGACAGAGAGAGGAACACTCTTAACAGCAATACTATCAATAAACTTCACTGATATGAATGATGCCAAATATTAAGAAGCAGACATTTTTGCCATTCAAAATCAAACATTCTAAGAAAAAATTCACAGCTAAATAATATTTAAGCAGTATTTTGTAAAGGGTTCACAATTGTGATGTTCTTCAGAAAAGACAAAAAAAAAAAAGCATATCTTAAGTTCCGGTGTATTAGCAGATTTACAAAATATGTTACTAAATGATTAAATGCTAATGTAAAAAATGCAAGTGAAAAAACACAAAAATGCACAGGTATTATTATAAAATTGCTTAAAAGCAATTTAAAAGTGACTTACGAAAAAGTGTAAACATATAAATTGATACTTAAAGCTTTGAGAAGATTCAGCGGGAGGATAAGAAAAATTTCAAAGAATCTAACAAAAGCCTGCAGGTACATTGTGCAGTAATTGCATTAAAGTTTAATGTGATTAAACATTAGATATGAACACTTAAGGTTTTAGCCCTAGCTAGGCTGAGTCATTTTAGTAGACTACATTTTTTTCATATAAAAATGTTCATCAACTCCTTTCTTCTCCATCTTATAATTTTCAACAAAAAAACTATAAGATTTAGTAATAGAAATTTTCATGAATTCAAATCAAATTGACAATATTTCAATGTAGAAAGACTGATATTATGAAAGTATGTTGTGATGGTTAAAAAGTAAATGTATTTTTCAACTGCTCTATGTTTTAAAGCAGCATGGCTTAGAAATTTTTTCTATCGACTTATGTAATGACCTCAAATGCCAATCAGAAATCACACAAACATCAGAAATGAGATAAAGAAGGAACCTCAGCAAGGACACTCAACGAGTTAGAAATAGAGTCAGATATCTATAAATTTACACCTAATCATCTAAAAAAAAAAAAAAAAAAATGATATATTGACTGATGCAGTCTCTACAGCAGAAAAAGAAAAAGCAGTATGGTGCCAGTTGGAACATCTTTGAATATAGGTTTGCTTGATTAAGACTGACATGAAACTAACAAACAACAACATCAACATGGAGAAGCCTAAAAGCAAGAATGCCAAAACAAAGGAAGATTTGGGAAGTTTTAACTGATGCTCTTGATAGGTATATATCAGAAGCAATTTGAATAATATATCTTCAGCAATTTGATAATAACAAAACAAAGTAAGCAAATTATAAACAACAGTCACAGTCACTATCACACTTTAAACAAGAAGCTAAATCCAATGAAATAGCCTAGCTTACTTATCATATAGTTGGAATGAGTATCAGTTAGCTGGAGAGGAGGAAAGACGTTATACAACAGAGATGTGGTACCCAAGGGAATGGAGTTAGAAAGTAACCACACTCTACAGTTTATATAAATATACATGTAGTGAGTTTCAGAGAAAGTATTATGACCAAAATAGGATGGTTGAACCACAATCAAAATGTCTTGGAAAACATAACACAACATCTAAGGGATTTCCAAAGTTTCCAAGATAGACATTAAAGAAAATACAGTCATTATCACCTGTTACTTACTTCAAACACTCCAATTACAAATGAAGAAGGAAGCTTCTGCTTGGACACTTGACTTAGAAGAAATAGTAGCCAAATCACCCTAAAATCACTCCCTACTATCTTTAAAAAAGGAAGCAGACATACTGGACAATGTAATCTTAGGTATACAAAAAGACAATGTTTGTGGATACATCACTGTTGATTACAGATTTGCTTGGTCATGGACTAACCAATAACAACATTCTAATTACAGAAGTTTAATTACAATAAAACATGTTAATTCTAATCAGGATCCATTCATTGTTAACAACAAACAAGATGAGGACAAATATCCATCAATTGTAAATGATGTAAATAATGTCCATTTATTTAGTACTCAACTTAGTTTCCATAATTACTGATCAAATGAGAGATGATTCTTATTCTGGACAGACATCAGCTACTGTAATTTTTACTAGATAAGCTTGGCACATCTTACCTTCAAGCAAACTGAATCAATGTAGAATTAATGTCCAGAGACATACTGAGATATCTGCTGTCAGATTTGAAACTGATCCACAAATTGAAAGATCAATTTTGACATCCCAGGTGAAAATCTCAGGGGTTTCATTTTTAATCTGAAGTGATATGTTATAAAATGGTTTAAAGAGAACTGTCATTCATTTAAAATGTGGCCTTTGTCATTCTGAGTTACTACCATGAACAGTCAAGAAGCAATTTTTTTTTTCTCTTTTCAAAAACTTGCAAAAATTGTTTTACAACACAAAATTGTCACATACTCTCAAAGAAGTCTCAGATGGATATCTAATAAGAAAATTCTTTGTGGTTAACAATTTTAAGACTATATTTCATTATACAACTTATGAAGCACAATGACTGAATTTAAGACAAATGACTGCATGAACAGGAGCTTAAATTTTTCTAAGGTCAAAATATTCTTTCCTAAAGCAAATCACAAAAGCTCTAAATAATTTAATCTCACAAACAACAAGTTCAACACTTCATGGCTGAGATTAGCAGAAATATATTAAGCTATCCAATATTTTGTAGAAAGGATAAAAAAATATCCAAACCATGCCTTCATGGAAAAACAGCTGTAAAATAGAAAGAAAATCTCTGATAAACACATTTAGAGATATAATAAGTCTATTTTCATTTCAACTAATGTCTATCCAAGAAAATATTCTGTAAAAAGATTGTAAAAAAAAAAAAAAAAAAAAAAAAAAAAAAACGTAGTCTTTCTGATTGTAAATAAGACACTTATGAATTCAATATGAATATTTCTTCCACTAACTTTTTAGTTACTTCAAAGTTGGATAGCAGTTATACATGACAAATATAAATACACTAGTTCATGACAATGAACAGCTTTCAAGTATTACTACTAGTCAATATTTTTTCAAAAAATATACAAATGAGATGCTGGAACCTGTGTCAGTAATGCTTAACTCATTTTATACAATATAGTAGATCATGTGACACAATCTCATAAACAAATATATATATATGTTCTTTTATTCTTTTACTTGTTTCAGTCATTCGACTGCAGCCATGCTGGAGCACCACTTTAAAGTGTGTTAGTCAAAGAAATCACCCCCAGAACTTATTCTTTTTAAGCCTAGTACTTATTCTATTGGTCTCTTTTGCTGAACTGGTAAGTTATGGGGACATAAACACACCAGCATCAGTTGTCAACACATACAAATATATCCATTTTCTAATTGTTACACACATTTTGGGTAAAACCTCCACTTTTACCCGCTCCCATTGATTGCACCTAGTATAGCACTAGTGTAGCAATAATTGGGTACCCTCCCAGCAGTATACTGGATAGATACTATCCCTTAGTGGGTTGAACCCCCAACCCCTAACTCTCTCACGTTATATATATATATATATATATATATATATATATATATATATGACAGGCTTCTTCCAGTTTCCAAATCCACACACAAGGCTTTGGTCAGCCTGAGGCTATAGTAGAAGACACTTGCCCAAGGTGTCATGCAGTGAGACTGAACCTGGAACCATGTGGTTGGAAAGCAAGCTTCTTACCACACACCTGAGCCTTATATATATATATATAAATCTTGTGTAATTCTTTTTATTTATTTTAATTTTGTTTATAATTGGATGCAAAATTTTGACAAGAGGCTTGTAATCACTTTTAGTAAGCGACCAAAAATATAATCATATAAGTAAGGAAGTAAACATATTTAGATATTTGTATAAAATCTTGTTCACAACAATCATTACTTTAACATCCACTTTTCTTCAATGGATTGTGTCAAATATTTTCTGATCTCTTAATCTTATGTCATCTCATTAGTGAAGCCTTACAATCTCAGATCTCACCAACCTAAACTTTTCCCCCCATCTTTTATTTTCTCTAATACTAACACAAAATCTCTCACCACT
The DNA here is from genome assembly GCF_001194135.2 of Octopus bimaculoides. Classification (NCBI taxonomy): domain Eukaryota; kingdom Metazoa; phylum Mollusca; class Cephalopoda; order Octopoda; family Octopodidae; genus Octopus; species Octopus bimaculoides. The sequence goes on from NC_068981.1 coordinate 125,513,396, forward strand.
AATTTACAGTACCTGTTCATCTGCTTTGCAATATCTTGTCTCAATAAGCACAAATCATCCCTCCTTGAAATAACTCTATAGTACTTAATTCTTTTTTCAAATCATTTGCACTCAACATTCTCTACCTTAGTTTAGGATATGCTCACTTTCACAATGTTTTGATAGCATCATTATGAACTGCTTAATCTGATTAACCCTTCTAGATGAGCCTCTGCTTCAACCACATAGTTGATTGGTTGCTTGTGGAAGAGTGCTTCTTAGGAATAGTTAATTGTCCACTACACTATGTGAATTTCTGATCTATCTATCTGCTTATATCTTTAGGTGTCACAGACGCAGTTCTTCAGCTTCCCCACTCTCCATATGTTAGTTATGATGGCTACTCATCTGATGCAGTGTGATAGATACAGATTTCTTCAATCCACAATCTAAGAACCATTAATGAATACAATTTATATTGATTCCTTTTCAGCAATAAATGTCTAGAAATTATGTTATCTCTATAAGAAATGTTTTCCATGTTAGGAAATTTATATTTTAACCAAAATATTTTAAGTAATTTATATAACAGTTTATAAGTAACCAAATAATTTATATTTTAACCAAATTTTAATCAAAAAGTTTTAGACTTTGTTATTATTAGGTCCATTTAGGAAATATTTGCCCTTAGAAATTTAAATAGGTTTACATTGTATACACTTTAAAAACACTAGTAAAATTGCTTCAGTCTTTCAGCGTTTTATATCCCTTTCTCACATTTAGCATGGTTGGAAAGATTTGTGCAAACTGTAATATTGTTAGAACAAATATTTTTACAGCTAAGTGAACTAACAATTCAATTATGAAATAAGGGTTGAAATAATCTGAATTATTGTTGCTGTTTATTTTGTATATTGTAATGATAATGCAAAACCTTGCTTGCTGCTTTCCAATTGTTTAGTTACAGTCTAGACTGTCATATTGTATGTGTTATTAAAATAGTCTCCTAGACTACTTCCAGTAGCATTGTACCCTTCACTATTGGTAGTAAGTGTGGAAACAAACACCTATATTCATTAAGTAATGAATATGTTGATATGGAGAACTGAGAATCGCATACGATGTTATTTCTACACTAACTTTCATAATTGTTTTTGTAAGTTTTTTTTTTTTAAACTTGAAGCACTGACCATGAATTCTAAACTCTGTGTATATGTTCTTTATTGGAGTGAGAGGTGAGAGCTACATATGATTGAGTCAATAAGATACCAAAGGTCATATTTTCTGTCACTGGTGGTCAAAGGTCATATTTTCTGTCACTGACAGTTATAGGCAGGTCCCATAGACAGGTACAGTTTAACTTCTGTAGGTAGTGGTAGCATTGTAAAATGTAAGAGCATTTCATTGGCATATGAATTTAGCCATAGGACATGTTAGGTTGCACCAACCTCAATATACCTAAGACAAGCTTCTATGTGAGACATGAGAAAACTGTGGCTGACAGGACTTTCTGAATGACAAGACTAATGAAAAATTACCTGCTGTTCTTTTAACAGTGCAGCCTGTCTAATGATGAGCTATATCACATTTGGCTTGCTTCTAAAAATGGTTGCTCATGCCTGCTCTTTGTTGACAGTCAACTTGTCCAAAATAACAATGAAATCTCCATCATATGATATCCTACTGTTTTAGAAACTGACACGTTGGATGATGTAGTCCTGGGGTCCCTGCTCATAAAAACCAGCACAGTTGTAGTTGGAATATCTTTGATTATAAGTCTATTCAGTCAGGACTAACATGGGGCTAAATACAACACATGCCTACCACCATAGTCTCTAACCCTCATACACAAGAGTGGAGGAGCCTTGTTGCTTTTGTAAGGGATTCATGGTATCAAATACTGGAAAAAAATTATTAACAAAGTTAAATAACAGTTAAATGAAGAAAATAATATAAAAGCACTCACTGTTATTTAATGAGAAAATGTGCATGATATCATTGAATCCCAAGCTATTTTTCGATAAAAATTTATAACACAAACTAATCTTCCACGTTAATTTGTGTAACAACTTTGATCTTTAATTATGCTCTTTAAATAACTGACAAAATTAGATTTAACGATTTTATGTTTTACTATCCAATTTACTATCAAACTTGCCTCTTAACTTCTAATCACCATCAATGATGATATCGTTTTACAATTTTTCTGTGGTCATACTGGGGCACTACTTTCAAGTGTTGTTGTTGATTATATTGACCACTGTAGTTTGTATGGTATTTTATTAACCTTAAAGTAAGAAAGACTCAGTCAACTGTTATGACAAGGTATTTCAGCTCGACTCACCAGTCTTTTTTACTCTCACACTGACCCCTCCACCCATTTAGATCTCCAGATCAACACTGGTCAGTTCAGGTCATATGGTTGTTTTTGTGGTCATAACAACATCAGTTCTTTTATTGGTAGGTTCACGTGGTACAGGAAACAGGATGTTGGAATTACATTGTTGGCATCCTGCTGGATGTGTTCAGTAACATCGGCTTTTTTACATTGGATACTATATATAGTAAAACAGACGACATATCAGTTAGTCATTATTTTGTTGGGTGTGCTGGCATGGCTGTGTGGTAAGACAGAAAAGTAGAAAGAAAATAAAATATATGGGAGAGATTTTTTTATAAGATGTTTAGTTACTAAATATTTTATAAACAATCTCTGTTTTGTTTTATTTGCTACAATGCATTCTGTAAAATACCCAAAGTCTGGATTCATACCATATTACACAAGTACAATAACTTGAGTAACAAGGCACACAAATAGGAAAAATGATGTATCTTATTATTGTCGCCAGAGGTACAGCCTATTAATGAACTTCAAACCAATGGTAGCTGATAAATTCAATCAAGCCCACACACAGCGACAGGAGATACAATTCCTGCAGCCTATTGAGATTACGACCTTGTATGCCCGTCATGCTAACTTATTTGTATCTGACATCATCAAAACAATTAATTTCCCACAGGGTAACTAATGTCACAAAACTACCATACCCAACAGAATAATGACTAACTGACATTTCGCCTGTTTTACCATATATAGTATCCAATGTGATATTTGCATTCATAACAGTTGCCTGAGTCGTTCTTACTCCTTTAAGGTCAATAAAATACCATACAAACTACAGTGGTCAATATAATCAACAAAAACACTTGAAAGTAGTGCCCCAGCATGACCACAGAAAAATTGTAAAAATATATCATCATTGTTTTAACTTACACTTTTCCATGCTTGCATAGATCAGATCAATTCTTTTAAGGCAGGTTTTCTACAACCAGTTGCCAATGTTCACTTGTTTGTTTCCAAGCAAGGCAATATTTCCCTTACCTCTTTGAATAGCGGATTACTCAAAGGGTGAACATATTTTCATGGAAGATTACAAATAAAGAACACCATGACTCTCATTATATGCATGGTGACTTTGTTTACAATCAGCATGCAAATGTTGAGGGAACACAGCATATATACATACATGCATGCATGCATACATACATATATACATCCATGCCAGTGACATGTAAAAGGCACCTGCACCAGTGACATGTAAGAAACACCCAATACACTCTGTAAAGGGATTAGTGTTAGGAATGGTATCCAGCAATAGAAACCAAACCAAAAGAGATGGCTGGAGTCTGGTGCTACTCTCTGGCTTACCAGTCCCAGTCAAACCATCTTACCCATGCCAGCATGGAAAATGGATGTTTGATAATGATGATGATATATTCATACAAATGGGTTTTTAAAACTTACATCTATGAAATTTGCTCACAAGACATTGGTAAGCTTGAGGCTCTTGTACAAGAATCTTGCCCAAGAAACCATGCAGTGTGACTAAATCTGAAGCCAAATGACTGCAAAGCAAACTCAACCAAGCAGCAATGCCTGTGTTAGGAAGTATATTATGTACTTTTATCCTACATATATATTATATATAAATCCATGGCTGTGTGTTGAGAAGTTTGCTTGCCAACCACATGGTTCCAGGTTCAGTCCCACTGCATGACAGCTTGGGGAAAGTGACTTCTACTATAACCATGGGCCAACCAAAGCCTTGTGAGTGCACTTGGTAGACAGAAACTGAAAGAAGTGCATTGTATGTATACATACATACGTGAGTGTGTGTGAGTCTTTGTGTTTGTCCCCCTATCACTGCTTGGTTTGTTATGGCTCCATAGCTTAGCAGTTTGGCAAAAGTGACCAACAGAATAAGTACCAGACTGGAAAAAAATAAGTAGTGGGGTCAATTTGTTTGACTAAACCCTTCAAGGCAGTGCTCAAGCATAGCCACAGTCCAAAGACTGAAACAATTAAAAGATACATATATATATGATTTTAAATTCTCAATCGCAGAATAATGCTAATAATATAGCCTGAACAGGATAAACTATCCCTATTTTGCAGAGAAAAGTGTAGGTGGCTAAAGTTTTATAAAAGTATGTATATATATATATATATACATGTATATTACACACACACACACACACACACACACAAACACACACACACACACTAACATATTTCAGCAAAAAAAAAGGTAAATAATATATAAACTTGTATGTTTTTAAGTTTAACACTTTTTTTGCATTTTATCTATCAAGGTTGACATTCAAAGCCTTCTTCTAACTACAACAAAGTAAATTAAACCTTCCTGTAAACTGAACTATTACTTTCCTCTCGAGAAACAATAAAAGGTTAATGAGGTCACCACTATATGTCAGCTATTAGTTAAGTGAGAATGAGAAAGTTCATAGATGACTTTGGTAACACTGCACTCCAGAGAATAGGGTTAATTTATTTCAGCTGCACTGTATACTTTAGCAGAGCTATGGTATTTAACAATATTGGAATTAGCCAAACACATCTATGACACAACCTCTTAACATTTGAGCTGATAAAATAGAAACTTTATTGTCAAAGTAATAAAACACTTGAAACTTACTTTTATTTAAAGATAACAAATTTATGTATTCAAGTGAGTTTGAAAATTTTTGAAAACTATTCTAAAATGTTAGCCTGAAAATAATTGAAATACCTACCTATCTCAGTGAAGTGACACACTACCTTAACCCTATGTAACCTGAAAAAGCAATTTTCTCAGTAACTGATGATCAACTAAGATAACAAAAGAGTCTCTATATAGTGATTCACGAGAAATGGCAGCAAATTCTTCGTCAATTTACACACTACTAAAGGTAGTAGTATGGGGGCATGCACTGTAACAGCACGTTGCTGCATGCACCATTTGCTGGTGGTTCCCTACTCCTGGCAGATGAAACCTTTGCACCACTCAGGTGACAACCCTTCAAATCATAGGTCTGTTTGGGTGGTCGTTGCTGGTGAGGGTTTTACAAGGTTGGAGTGCAAATCCTACCTCAACCTCTTTTAGTTGCCTTTTATGACACACAGAGAAAAAGATGGGTCTGTTCTTTGACATGCCAGTCTCTATATAACACTAGAGCAATGTGAAATGAAGTGTTTTACTCAGGAACACAACACACCAACTAGTCTGGGATTTGAACTCATGATTTGGCAATCATGAATGCAATACCCTAAACCATTAGGCCATGCACCTTCATACCCAACTGGATAATATAATCCTGAATATATAAGTAAAAAAAAAAACAGGATGGTCATGTCTGGAACACTTTTTATAAGGCTCAATCATTTTGCATCCAGAATTTTCCTTACTCAGTTTACTACAATCCATTATTGTTCTTTTTATATCCTGATGATGAAACAAGAACAAGGAGGAAGTGAGTAAGAGAGAGGAAGGTGTTTAAAAAAAAAAGGTGCGGAGAATGATGAATGATGAAGAAACAGCAACAAATTATAAAACAAAAATAGACTACAAAAGAAATGATGTAACTAATGCAAAAAATATTCACTAATTTCACACAAAAATATAAAAAGCAAAGAAAAGAGAAAGGGAATTGAGCATTTGATTTTATCGAAGAAATTAGAAATCACAAAAATGCTGCATTGAAAACATAGAAATTATAAAAATAAAACAAAATCTAGAATATCAAAAGAAATTCCTTTCATGCGTCCACTAGTACACACTGCATCGCTACCATCACTGTATGATTCAACATTTAAAATAGATATTCAAAACTGGTTTTAAGAAAGAATCAGAACCGTTTTGCAAGAGAGTTCTGTGTAAATTCTCAAGAAGATGCCACAATGAAGAATTTATTGGACAAAAGCAGAGTATACAAAGAAATGTGTGTTAATTAATCTTTTAGCATTTAAACCAGCCATATCTGGCCCAATATTCTACGTTTTGTGTTCAAACCAGCCAGATCCAGATTCTCACACCTACCCTACAAAGTCATTCTAAAACTAATCACAAAGATAATGCATGATTAATTTAAAACAATGTGAATAAATAAGCATTATACTTGACAGAGTAATGTGAATGCTAAAGGGTTAAGGTAAGGATGCCAAGAGTGTTTTTACTCCTCTTTCTCTATTACTACACCTAATGAGTACTGATGAGAACCCTTGCTGTGCCACTGGACAATAAAAACAGCAATTTAGAAACAGAAAAAAGACTTAAGAAGTTTGCTAATAATAAAAAAAAATGTTAAAATGTTAGATTAGAAGAATGAGTAATTAAATATGTTTAATACAATGTCAGAGAATTGAAGCATCAGTTTGTTGAAACGTGACTGAATATCTTTATCCAGAAAATCCTACATTATGCTGTCACAGTACAGAAAATAGATGCGAGTCTGTTTTATCCTTTTTTCTTTAATCAATATTTTTCATGAAATAAAAAAATTAAATATTGAGAAAAGAAGGCATAAAACTTGTCATTTGAAGAAAATTTTATAATAGTATTGTTAGGAAAAAATGTGAGTTTGGAAAAAAAATTCTCTATGTTTGAATATTTGGCTACCAACTAGAATTCTGCTATTGAGAACTGTTGCATCATATGCAATTATCAAACTTGTATTATCAATTTTGATTAATTTTCAAAATGAAATTAATATTTCATATATGTAACCATATAAAGAGCAAAAAAAAAAAACTGATGGAAAAGAAAAGTTCACAAAAGCTTTCATGGTACAAGAATTTCAGAAACAACATTAGAATTTTGAAATGAAAAAAATGTACATTACTGTGTCAATCTCAATATCATTCATTACTAGAAAGAAAACTGTAGTTACAATAATCTCAAGTAATTTTTAAAACATGTTTTACAAGAAATTTTATTTTAGAAAAATTATATTCTCTTAAAAGCAAGAATAGAATCTAAAATATCAATATTCTCTTGAATCGAACCAAATACTTGAATCAATGAATTTAGAGAGTAAAATTTTAATCTAATCACAGGAAATTATTAGAATCTAAATGATAAAAACCAACAAGATATGGATATACCAAATGATATATTTTCAATGTTAGATACTCTATAAACAAATACAGATGTAAAATATAGAAAGAAAATACTTGTACATTACTGGAACCAGATTCAAAATACTGGGATATAATTGCAAATTCTATATTATCAAAAAATTGTTGGACTACACTGTTATGATGTATGTTACTTATCTCTAAAAACAATAATGTCTCTTTCGTCTACTTCCTTACTAAGGATGCTATATAGATAGCTCTCTTTTAAATTGATTAAAGAATGATATATGGAACTATTTTAATCAAAACTGTTTAATCAATTCAAGTTATTAATCTCTGACCCAAAATGAACAATATAGCTAAACCAAACAAATTTGACATTCTAACAAACTTTCCTCAGAAGGTAAGATTTTTTTATAAATCATGGCAAAAAGAATTCAAGTATTCTGATGAAGTATCAAACTAAGGATTTTGTTCCAACATATCAAGCTGAATGTAGCAGATATTATACAAGACAATACAACTTTTTGGTAATACTTTAAAAAGCTAGAAGTTTATGTTTAAGTACCCAATAAAATATATTGCCAAACACATTCTACCAACACTATTTTAAAATCCCAATGAAAACATAGATGAATTTCTATAGAATTTAACTTAATTGTATTAGTTCATGATAGCAACTTTAAAGCTACAGTGGTTAAAGGAACTGTATCATACATTTAAACATTATTAGAAGATTACTATACTTAACGCTGAGTAGTAGAATTCAACAGGTTAGGGCTTTGGAACAAGCTCAGTCTAATGTAAAATAGTACCAGATACCTGTGGCTTCTGTGGAATCTTCTGATGTTAATAAGGAAAAATTAAGCAGCAGATCTGCCACAGTAAATGTTAAAATTTGGAAAACATGCTTTTTCTATGGGAACTTGAAAATCTGTTCTTATGCTGTTGTCAGATGAACCTACACCAGATCAAGAGACACACATATGAGAGCAGTAACATCAAATTTCCTCATTCATTAAACACTGAGATGAAGGCTACATCAACACCGATGACTGGGCTCCAGTTTGGTCACAGCCCTTTGGAAGGAACTGGTAGTAAATGGATTATAACATATAATATAATAAATCTTTTATATAAGAGATAATGCTGGAATATAGTTAGTTTCATGGTATTAAGCAGATGGAAGACAAATTTCCTTCTTAACAGGACACAAGACTATCTCAAGTAGCCATCTCAGATTATTATGTCACTGATTTTTGATATCTTAGAAGTGTGCAAAATTTAGTATATTGCCTAAAAACATTGCAAAATTCCTGCTGTGAACTATAACTCAAGAGCTTTAGGTTTGAAATCTAATAAAAAATAACTGAAACTGAGTACTGTGAAGGCAATACAATCTAGAAATAAGCTTTGTGAAAGATATAGCAACCTCTCTCTTAAGCTAAGTAAACCATTAAAAGTACCAAATATACTTGTATATCTGACTATAAGTCACTGGATATAGGGAAAACAGGTTTTGCTACAAGGTAACAAATATCTTAAATGACATTTTATGTTATGAAGTATGAAGAAAGAAATAAAGAAGTTCTTGTCATTATGTGATGATAAAGCAGTCTTTCAACTCTATATACAATGTTTAGGATGTGTGATGGGTGTCGAGAAGTGTGACAAACTGTAATACTGAACTATTACTTGTGAAGAAAGGAGTTAAAATGATTCAGGGGGAAGAAATAGCATATGACATGTTCGATGTGCTGTGTTAAGTTTGAGGACATTCTACTTGTTAATAATAAGGTGAAATAGTGTGTAACTATAGAAACAAGATGAGAACAGATGATGTACATTGTGATAAAACTGATGCAAACCAATTGCAGATAACAGTAATAAAATAAGTTTACAAAGGCATGCTCATTAGACAGACAAGATCTTAGGAAATTAAACTTCATAAATGAAGAGCTGGTTGTAGAAAAGCTATTTTGGCAAGTTTCAGTAACAAGTGAACAGTAATTTGAAGATAATTATGGTGATGATATGTAAGTAGAATTACTAAAGAGCTGAGGATTTTTATCAAAATAATTCATCCTCTACTTTTTGTCCTCCATTTTGGAATATCTGTTATATAGAGTGTGTGATCAGCACTGAGAGTGTTATTCATATTAAGAAAATATTTAATCTTTGCAAGTAAATATTTTCCTTTCATTGCATAAATGTTTATCTGAGAAGAATCAATTACATGATATTGGTTTAAGTCTTAAGAGCTTCATCAGAAATACACCCACACACACAGAGGCAATGAAGTTGTTACTTTCACTATTGAAGGATTCTGATAGTAACAACATAACTGCAAATTTACAACTAATTACAACATATTTCATAGTCATCTTTTATGACTAAAAGCATCTCATGGCATCAATAGAAATATTTTAATGATGACAATAATCTAATGTGGAATCTCAAATAAGTGCTCACTGACTTCAAAAAAACAGCTGGTGCTTTTATTTGGCTTTTGGTTGAACAAAAATACTACAACTTATCTTGTGCTGTACTTTGTTTTGTAAATTCTGGACAACAGATAACACATTCTTATAATTTATGTGCAAATGAGAAAACTTTGTGAACCATAATAAACAAAAGAATATACAAACATTAAATACAACTGAAGAGAAGAAGATAATTTTAAATAGAACATTTTAAACTTCTCATAAAATGTCAAGAATAAGCAGGAGGTGGATGAGTTGATAACATTTTTTTTTTTCTGACAAGTGAGTAGCATTACAGAGAGGCCGATGAACTTGATTTCATCATCATCATCATCATCACTCAATGTCCACTTTTTCATGCTTAAATGGATTGGATGGAGTTTATTTGAGGCAGATATTCTACAGTTGGATGCCCTCCCTGTCACAAACCCTCACTTATTTTTAAACACGGTAATATTCTTCCATGGCCAGAAATGTCCTTGCAAAATATTGGAAATGAATGACACTGTTTGTATGACAGTGACAACCATTTAAAACAGTCACACAATGGCAAGACAAGGAGACACAAACACCTGCACATGTATGTATATATACAGTAGGCTTCTTTTAGTTTCTACTTACCAAATCCACTCACAAGGCTTTAGTTGGCCTAGGGCTGTTAGGAGGCGACATTGCTTGAGGTGCCATGCAATGGTGCTGAACCCAGAACCATGTGGATAGAAAGCAAACCTATTATCTCACAACCACAAGAAGTTATTAAAAAGAAGATGATTAGAATTCACTACTGTTGGAACAATTTTGCGAGTGGATTTCATCTTCAGTAAAGATCATGTACTCAGTCTTCTTTGCACTAAGAAACAGACCAACTTTGGCTGCAGCATTCTAGAGGGTTGTTAACAAGTCATACACATCCCACAACTGATGAGCTGTGAGGGCATGATCATCAGCATAGTTGAGGTCAGAGAGATAAAGACTTTGTTAATATCTTTGATCACTTCTGCTTGATGGTGAGGCAGACAACTCAAAGAGATCAGTGTTTTCAATATATCTTGGGCCCTAACTTGCTGACAATAAGAAAGACTTCCTGACACCCAAAGGACAAACAACAATGTTGACTATGAGAACTCAAAAACTCAAAACATTTCATGGCTTGAGCACAACATCAAAGAGAAGATTTAAGGACACATTCCTCTCATGTCCACTATAGTTGCTTGATGCAGGGTAAGCTTTTCTGGTCACTGCTATTATGTTGAACACCAGGCCATATTGGATGTTATATTTTAGAGATGTCTGCATCCAAATAATGGATGAAAAGCACTCAACAACAATGATACTATTAACAGAAATACAATATGATATTGAGGATCTACTAGAACTAATGGAGGACAGAGATTTGTGGTGAAGTAGCATGAAACGTATATCAGATGTAGCCAAGTAAATGGTGCTCTCTCAAGCACCATTTAATACAGGGGAATATATATAGAAATATAAGTCTAAAAGTTTTGCAGCCAATCTGTAACTAAATTTCATGTTTTCTTGAAGCAAATTTGTAAGAGAGTACCAATTTTGAAAGAAAAATGCACAAAGACAACAAAAAGAAAACCTATTTTATGATAGAAAAATATGGGAACATTTTTACATATATATTAAACCCAAGATTAAAAAGATATGACAATATAGAAAGTTGAAAGGCAATGCAGGTTCACTAATCAGACTTCAGTATTAGTGCCTTTGATAACTTAGCAATATTAATGTTTATTAACCAGAACATATTTGAAACAATTAAAACAATAGAAATCTCAATAAAATGCATGATTTGCCTTATTTACAAAAATGTATTTTACAGAAGAAAATACATAGCATACTGTGAATGAATAATGCAAATAATTAAACTAATCTAGAAATAATGATCTGGTAATGAGTTAGTGGTACAAAAGCAAACCAATAGTATAAATATAGACAATAACAAATTTACAGTCTGCTTGCTCTTCCTAATATATGGTTCACTTCAGCCTGATCTGAGGCCATATTTTATCCTCTGTTATGTAGCAGCTGGTGGAGTGACTTCTAATATATATTGTAGACCATGTGTGTGTGTGTGTGTGCGCGCACACACACATACACATAAATATATAAACTACACACTCATACATGAGTATTTAGTGAAGGCATGGATGTGTGGTTGAGAAGTTTACTTCAAAACCATGTGGTTTGGTCTTTGCTCCCACACCAGACACTACTGGCTAGTTGACCAATGCCTTGGAAGTCAAATCTGGCAGACAAAGACAGGAAAAAGCCTGCTGTGTGTATATATATAGTTGGAATTTACAAAGAAACAAAAGACGAACACAGATGTATAAACAACAAACAGGGATGTTAGTTTAACAGGAGTTTTAATATATGCACACACATACACACACAATAGGCTTATATACAGGGGTTGGACAAAATAATGGAAACACCTAGCATCATAATTTTGAAATATCTACAAAACCGTCAAAAGCTTGTTTATCTTTGTTTTTTTATTTATTATTAGCGTTGCTTAATATGTTTTGCTAAAATTGCTGTTTCTTTTCAGATATCATCAGAAAAAGGTAATTAAAATGACAGATCTATCAGACTTTCAACGAGGTCAAATTGTTGGTGCTTGTATGGCAGGCGCTAGCGTAACAAAAATAGCCAAAATATTTGGTGTATCAAGAAGTACTGTCTCGAAAATAATG
>NC_068981.1:125526808-125528145 GCF_001194135.2 Octopus bimaculoides
GTATTATTGAACATTTATGGTGCATTTTAGAAAAACAAGTAAGGAGTCAATATCCTCCACCATCATCACTACAAGAACTGAAGATTGTTTTAGCTGAAGAATGGACAAAAATTCCTTTCAAAGCAATTCAAACTTTGTATGAGTCCATACCTCGTAGAATTCAAGCTGTAATTACTGCCTAAGGCAGTCCTTCCTACCCCATGTTAAAATAAATTTGTTTGAAAATTTAAGGTGTTTCCATTATTTTGTCCAACCCCTGTATATATGAATGTATTATGTACGTATATACATGTTTGTATATGTTTGTGTGTATATGAGTGAGTGTGTGCCTGTGTTTTTCCTTCATCTTGACATGTGAGCACTAATTGTAAACAAAAGTTACTGTCACATAAGTATGTTTGGCCTTTGCTATTTGAAGAGCAAATGGAAATATTACCTACTCTAGAAGCAGGAAGGGTTTAGGAGCAGGAGGAGCATCTGGCTATAGAAAAAAATCTACATCAACAACACTCATCTGACCCATGCAGCCAGGGAAAAATAAACATAAAAATGATGGTGTGAATGGTGACAGGGCTTTAACAATAGCTACAGCAGAGATAGAGAAGTGAGAAGCTTGGTAACAGCTGAAATTCATAACATCTATAGAAGTTAGCCAAAGATAAAGATTTTAAGAGAATTTCAAGAAAATTAGCAATGGTTTTCAATGGCAAGAATTAGTTTATAAAGTTTATAAAATTCAATAAGTTTGTGTGCTGTGAACTGAGGTAAATTCTAACACTGCTTGAAAATATTACATTCATCTCCCTTGAGGCACACAGGTTTATTGAATTTTTCTAACTTTATAATCATGTAACGAATATAAAAATTCAATTTAGAGAGAAATTTTGCAAAAATTTCCATTTGATAGAAAAAAATTATGAATGAAAATATGATGATGACAACATTTTAATAAAATATTTTATATATATATAATAATTATATCACTAGATCGACTAGACTATCAGATGTTATACACTGCTGGTCACAATGTGCTTTCCTACATTGTTGGGGCTTCCAAATGATGCCACCTAGTGGCTAGGCAGGCAGGTCGAAGTTCCCCCAGAACAGAATGCTGGTCCCTCACAAGGTTACCCATTTATAGCTGAGCAGACTGGAGCAACATAAAGTGAAGTGTTTTGCTTTAGAACACAATGCATTGCTTGTCTGAAATTTGAAACCACAATCTTGCAATCTTAAGTACAAAAGCCTAAGCAGTTGGCTACACACCTTCACACACAGACACACACACATATATATATATATATATATATATATATATATATATATATATATATATA
>NC_068981.1:125528527-125533507 GCF_001194135.2 Octopus bimaculoides
TGAGTTTGATGATAAGCTCCTTGAGGCATTACTTGAAGAAAATCCTGCATTATCAGTTGAAGAATTGGCAATAAAGCTTAGTTCAAACCATACAACTGTTCATTGTCATCTTCAACAACTTAGAAAGGTTCCTAAACTTGGAAAATGGGTGCCTCATGAATAGTCCAAAAGTAACTGCAAATCCCGACTTGACATCTACTCTTCTCTCCATTCTCGCGAATTCATTTCACCCTTTTTGGATAGACTTGTGAGTGGTGATGAAAAATGGATCTTCTATCGAAATGTTAAACGTCGTAAACAGTGGCTTGGTAAAAGGGAAAAAGCTCAACCACAACCGAGAAGGGAACTTCATGGGAAAAAGGTTCTTCTCTCTATCTGGTGGGATTGCAAAGGAGTAATTCACTTTGAATGTTACCATCTAATGCAACAATCAATGCTGTATGACACATGTGTACAAACAGCCATGCTACATGGCAGTGAAACATGGGTCATGACTGCTTGCAAGGAATGAAGCCAGTATGCACCACTAGATGTGTAATGTCAGTGTGCATACATGACAGAGTGTAAGTGCCCTGAGAGAAAAGTTGGATTTAAGAAGCATCAGATGTGGTGTGAGGTGGTGAAGCACGACCTTCTAACATTGGGCCTTACCGAGGCAATGACTAGTGACCAAGACCTTTCGAGATATGCTGTGCTTGAGAAGACCTGATAAGCTAAGTGAGACCATAGCTTATGGCCTATGACAGTAGGTGTAACCAGCCCACTTATGAATACCCCTCATTCATTGGACAATGAACTTTTCTTGTGAAGACCTATTGTGGCAAGTGAAATCAAAATCGCTGACGTGGCCAATGACAGTACCGCCTGATTGGCACTCATACCAGTGAAACATTAAAAGCACGTCCGAGCGTGATCATTGCCAGCATTGCCTTACCGGCACATGTGCCAGAGGCACGTGGAAAACAACATTCAAGCATGGTCGTTGCCAGTGCCACCAGACTGGCTCCTGTACAGGTAGAACGTAAAAACACCTTTTGAGCATGGTCATTGCCAGAACCGCCTGAGTGGTTGGCATTAGGAAGTGCATCCAGCTGTAGAAACTTTGCCAGATCAGATTGAGGCTGGTGCAGCCTCTGGCTCACCAGTCCTCAGTTAAACTGTCCAGCATGGAAAGTGGATGTTAAACGATGATGACACACATTTATGTATTTGTTTTGCAAGATTCTTCATGTGAAATCACGTGTTGAAACAGATATTGTCATACTTGGGGATGGTCATATTTTGTCAATTAAATACATGCACTATATATTTGGTCTTCACTTCATCTTTATTATCATTATTTTAGTTTCTTTGTTAAAGCTCTTTTGTCACACATCCTGTGACCTCCTCAGTGACTCTTTATCCACATGTTTCCCCTATATATTGTTATTCTTTCAGACATTTCAGCACTAAAGTTATGGCTATGCTGGAGCACCATAAAATTATATACAAACTACAATATGAAAATATTCTAATAATAATAAAATTTTCTCAAATAACTTTAAAAGAATATTAATTAATCAATTAAAGAAAAAAATTAAATGAAGAAAAGGCTATTATTACCGCCACCTTAGCGAAGGCGGAGGTATTGTTTTTATATTCATTTAATGTTTAAATGTTTTTTAAAACTAAACTGAACTCAGTTTCGTAAGAGCATATTTTGCATAGTATCAATTGAGTGTTTGAATTATTTTCTGTAGTGGTGATAGTTATTTAAAATAAAACTCAAGAATGTAAACAACAGATATTAAAACAATCTACAAAGATGGTATTTAGATACTTATATATACCATGTTTACAATAACTCTCGTTGAAGTTATACTGTGTTTACATTATCTGTCTACTTATTGTGAAACAAATTCTTGCTTTAGCATTTACAAAGTGTTGAAATCACATTTATATAATATCTTTTGTAAACTAACTTCATTCATTCCTCAGTAAATGCAGTCTTCAAATTTCCATTTGTTGGTGTTGTTGTTTGCCCTCAGGTCTACTATGGATATAAATCTTAACGTAACTGGCATTATGTTGGTTACAGCAACAAGGGTTCCAGTTGATTCGACCAATGGAACAGACTGCTCATGAAATTAACATGCAAGTGGCTGAGCACTCCACACACACATGTACCCTTAACATAGTTCTCAGGAACATTCAGCTTGATACAGAGCATGACAATGCCGACCCTTTGAATTACAAGTACAACTCATTTTTGCCAGCTGAATGGACTGGAGTAACATGAAATAGTGTCTTGCTCAAGGATGCAACACTTTGCCGGGAATCGAACTCACAACTTTATGATCATGAGCTGATTACCCTGACCACTAAGCCACGAACCTTTACTGGATGTAAATAGCAACCACTGAATTTAATAAATATTTCATCAGAGATGTTATAATAATAACCTTGTTTTTTTTTGTTTTTGTTTTTTGTGCTTGTTTTTTTATTGACAATCAAGATTACTTTGAAAACAACAGGAGATTTGATTGTTATTTTTATCAACTCCTCTCAGGGTTGATAAATTACGTACCAGTTGAGCAATGGGGTTGACAAAATCAACTAGTGCCCTCCCTCAAAATGTCAAGTCTTGTACCTATTGTAGAAAGGGCTATTATGATTATTATAAAAGTGGAAAGCTGGCAAAATTGTTAGCATGCCAGGTAAAATGCTTAACAGTATTTCATCTGTTTTTACATTCTGAGTTCAAATTCTGCTAAGGTTAACTTCGCCTTTCTTCCTCTCGGGGTTCATAAAACAAGTATCAGTTAAGCACTAGGGTTGATCTAATCAACTTACACTCTACCCCAGAATTTCAAGACTTGTGCCTATAATAGAAAAGATTCTTATTATTATTATTCCACTAAGGTCAACTTTGCCTACTGTTCTGGGGTTAATGTAAAAAGTACTAATTAAGCACTGGGGTCAATGAAACTGACCAGCCTCCTCCCACAAAATTTCAGGCTTTGTGTCTATAGTATTATTATTATTGTTTTTTATATATACAGATAATCTCTCTCTCTCTCTCTATCTATCTATCTATCTATCTATCTCTTTCTCTCTCTCTTTCTCTTTCGCTCTCTCTTCCTTTCATCTTTTAGTTCATCAGAAGGACTAACATCTAAAATGTCAAATCAAAGACACTCATCTTTTCATGTAAGCATTATAACTACTACCATATTCAGCATGTTCTTTGTGTTGTTTTTAACGATTTCCACACACATATTTGTGATACTCCTCCAACCTATGTCAGCATGGAAAAGCAGATATAAAATCATCATATAATGCAATTTTGTTGTATTTTGCTTTTTTTGCCTATTTCATAATATTTAATTTTTTTTCTTCTTTTTTCCAGGTAAGAACGCCACCAAATATGGTAATGTAGAAAACTTTATTGAAAGATACTGCACAGTTTTTGTCCCTATTAATTCTGAACATGAATATAAAAATGTAAAGATAACTGAATATGTAACAACATAGCTTCATGAATAATACATACATACATACATAAATACATACATACATATATACATACATACATATATACATACATGCATGCATGCATGCATACATTAAAAATCAATTCTAAAAATTAAAAGAAATTATTTTCTTTTTCTGAATATTTTATCAAAGATTATGTGATAAATGAATTAAACTAAACCAGAAAATGTTGAATTAAAATATGAATTGAATCTTGATTCTTTTTCTCCTTTACATACTTTTTTAATTTTATGTGAATGCATATAATATTCTTGTTATGATGAAACTTATGCAAACCAAGTTACATGTTATGAAAGTATTGAACTTACTGATACCACATTGAATGAACATGCTGGCTTTCAATGAAAATGTTTAGGCGATGACAAATATGTTAACATATCTTTTAATTCTGTTTAAATGCTATATCTTGCAAGAGAAAGATTAAATATTTTGCCAATCAGTTTTTTCGATGACTGATATTTCTGTTATAGGTCTATAGTTCTATCATCTAAGTTAAAATTTTTGAAATATTAAACGTTTTACTTCAGTGAAAAACTGAAGTAAGGAGTGAATGAATACAAATAGTTCTAACCATTTTTCTTGTAACAAACTTTCTAAATCATATCTTCTTGTGAGAATGTTAACAGTCTTTTTAAGGAATTAACACACAAGGTTATTATAAATATAACCTATTTTTTATTTATTTACTGTCTGAATTTCTGAGATGAATAATTAGGTATCATTTTTATATACTGACATACTTGAACAAATGTCCTCATCTTGTTTGTTATACTCAGAACATTAGGCATTGTACCTTCCAGGCTTCCTCAAGTACCTTTAACGTTCAGTCAGTAACATACTCCAAATTTCAAACAGAATACTTTATTAAATCCACAGAGGTTGATTGTCCTCATTCTAGAATAATAGAATAGTAAATACAAACATTAAGTGTCAATCGTTAAGTGTAGCAGTTTACCTAGTAAGTATAAGTTCAATTCCTGTGTTACTTATGCTATGGTTCAAATGAAATGAGCAAACAACATCACAAATAAGAGAATAACTAACCAATAAGATATTACTGATATGGGCAATAGAATCAAAACAATCTACCCCATAGATTTAAAAATAGGTTTGGTTCTAGATTGCAAGAATATTAATGAAAATGACAGGCACCTAAAGATAGCCAGGAGTACAATGGCTGAAACATTTGGAGAAATATTTATAGGATTGATAATGATCCAAAAATAGCAAATGAAGTGACATCCAGAAAATCTGTAATGCATTAATCTGATCATGTAGTTTGTCAAATAGGACTCTCAAGGGCGTTGGCAGATTGAAATATGTCACCTTTTAGTAGGTAAATTAAAATCCCAGCGCTGCAGCATGTATTTTGTATTTACTCTATTTCACACATTTGACACAGTCCAATGCATAGAAATAAGTAACATATATATATATATATATATA
>NC_068981.1:125533907-125545194 GCF_001194135.2 Octopus bimaculoides
TCACTCTCACAGTGTGGTACCTTGGGCAAGTGTCTTCTACTAAAGCCTTGAACTGACCAAAGTCTTGTGAGTGGATTTGGTAAATGGAAACTGAAAGAAGCCTATCGTGAAAATGTATGTGTGTGTGTGTGTGTGTGTGTGTGTGTGTATGTGTGTGTTCTTCCATTACCACTTGAAAGCTGGTGTTGGTTTGTTTATGTCCCCATAACTTAGCGCTTCAGCAAAAGACAGATAGAATAAGTGCTAGGCTTAAAAACTAAGTCCTGGGGTGGTGCTCCAGCATGACCACAGACAAATGACTGAAACAAGTAAAAGAATAAAAGAATATATATATATATATATATATATATATATATATATATATCAAAATACGCAACAAAGATATCCAGAGGTAATGCAGTACGATCGTTTCATGCTTCTCCATTTAATTGAATAACGTAATCAATACATCAATTTAAAATGTAGAACAGAATACTGCAGAATTTTTTTCAGTGAAGAGGTCACAGTCTGAAAGTGACAAAAATATTTTGACAAATTAAATTTAAATGCTGAAGTGAATCTAACAGTTTTTTTTGTGTGTTTTTTTTTAAATGGCTTATAAAAACCTTCCACGCTGCAATTGTTTATCGCTGACCACAACATTTAAATTGTTTTTCTCCTTGTTTTTCTCCTTATTTCTTTCTGTTGAAGAGCGTAGCTTGAAATGTTAAAGACTTTCTCTATTCCCGAGCATTAAACTAATACATCCTTTTGTTGTATACACCACCTGTCCTCGTCTGTTGTTGTTTTTTTTCGTAAATTCTCCCATATATATATATATATATATATATATATGAATTTATATCTGCTTAATTACTTGTTGAGAAGAGCTGTGCAGTGGGAGCATGCTGAGCCCATAACCCAGAGGTCTACAGGCCTAAACTATGCTCTGCAAAGGAAAGGATACTATTTTTGATATTTATACATGTCAACTGAGTTTTTGACAAACAGACCAGGTATTGTAAGATACAGAAATAAATTTATTTCTGAAACACGTGATAATGCTATAAATAGCATGATCAGGATAAATTATCCATATAATGCAGAAAAATACGTTACCAGCCAGCCATGAGACTCGAACTCACATCTCTGATCACGCTATTTATAGCATTATCACGCATTTGAGAAATAAATTTATTTCTGTATCTTACAATACATCTCAATACTACTAAAGACAAACTTTGTTTGTTTACTTTCATCGTAAAGTTGAATATACAGGTATATATATTTACAGGGTTAGATACAAGTTATACCATGCATTAGAAATTTATGCAGTCAAGGGATCACCAACTGAGCAGAATACACCAAAACCCAAAGTAGTATAGTGGGCAGAGATGGCAACAACCACAGAACTTTTTGCCTAATATATAGGATATCAATGTATAACTGATATCTTATGTGCCACAGGTATTGATGCAAGCTTTAGAAATCAAAAGTCTTAGTAAGAATTTATATATCTTCAATAAACAGGTATAGCAATAGAACATTTTCATTGAGTCTTTTATCTATTACTTATTTCTGTCATTGGATTATAGCCATCCTGGGGTAGTCTTAAAGGATTTTTTTTAGTCAAATAGATTGACCCTTGTACTTATTTTTAAGTCCAGTACTTTAGTCTATCGATCTCTTTTGCCGAACTGTCAAGCTTGCGAGGAAGCAAACAAACCAACAACAGTTGCCAAGCAGTGCTGGTGGGATAAACACAAAGATACACATATACACATGTATGTGGTAGGTTTCCACAAGTTTCCATTTATCAAATTCACTCACAAGGGATTGGTCACCCAGGGCTATAGTAGAAAACATTTGCTTATGGTGCCTTACAGTGGAACTGAACCCAAAACCACATGGCTGCAAAGCAAACTGCTTAACTACACAGATATGCCTGTGGCTATATATATAGAAAGAGAAAACAGAAATCATAGTAGCTGCATGGAACCATGAAACAAAGACATATTGAAATAGTCAAGACAACTGAAGTGAGAATTTACAATTAATATAGAAAACATAATCTGGGCAGATTATAATATAACAGTTTATTTACATTAAAAAAATAAATTATTATTTAAAACAATTGACAGCGCATTTTCTCACAAAAAAAAATCACTAATAATAAGTAAAATGAAGAAATAAAAAAAATAGATAATATGCCAAATAATATATTTTAAAAAAAAGCAAACTTAGTATTACTAATTAATTTAAATGCTTAGCATTTTCTCAACTAATAAATGGCATGTTTCTTGATCTGCTTATAACTGAAAAATAAACTACTTCCGACATATCTATCCAAGAACACAACAGAGCTGAATAATTGTATTGATGTAATAACCAACCAATAATATCAACATCATTATTGCTTTAACAAACTGTCTTTCATGCTACTACACACTGGATGATTATGAAAAATTGCATGCTTATATCTTTCTTCTGTGTCATTTCATCTGTGAAGTTCAAAACTACAGGCATAAACCCAGTGAAATAATTCAGTTGTTATTATACAACAACAACAACAACAACAGCAGCAACAGCAACAACAACAACAACAACAACAATAATCCTTTCTATTATAGGAACAAGGCCTGAAATTTGGGTGGGAGGGAACTAATTGATTACATCAACCCCAGTGTTTCATTAGTACTTAATTTATCAACCCCGAAAGGATGAAAGACAAAGTCAACCTTGGTGGAATTTGAACTCAGAACACGAAAACGGACGAAATGCCACTAAGCAGTTCACCCAGCATGCTAACAACTCTGCCAGCTTGCTGGCCTAATAATAATAATCTTTTCTACTATAGTCACAAGGCCTGAAATTTTGTGGGGAGGAATAGCTAATGACATCAACTCCAGTGTTTCACTGGTACTTAATTTATCAACCCCAAAAGGATAAAAGGCAAAGTCAACCTTGGCAGCCTAATAATAATAATAACGGTTTTAAATTTTGGCACAAGGTCAGCAAGTTTGGTGGAAGAGGTTAGTTGATTATGTCGACCCCAGTGCCCAACTGGTACTTATTTTATTGACTCTGAAAGGATGAAAGGCAAAGTTAATCTCAGCAGAATCTGAAGTCAGAACATAAAACAGATGAAATGCCGCTAAGCATTTTGCCAGGGATGCTATCAATTCTGCCCGCTCACCACCTTAAAAATGATAATCCCTTCTGCTATAAGCACAAGGCTTGAAATTTTAGGAGAGGGGATAGGTCGATTACATAGACCTCAGTGGTGATTATTTTATCGACCCTGAAAGGATAAAAACTGAAGTTGACTTCTGCAGAATTTGAACTTAGAATATAACTAACAATTCTACCAGCTTGAATAATAATAATTGTTACAAATTTTGGTACAAGGCAACAATTTTGAGGAGAGGGAGCAAATCAATTACATTGACCCAGTATTTGCCTGGTGCTTTATTTTATCAATCCCGAAACAATGAAAGGCAAAGTTGATGTAAGCAACATGTGAACTCAGAATGTAAAAGACAGAGGAAACGTTGCTAAGCAATTTGTGTCTGATATGCTAATGAAGCCAGTACAAATTTGAGGGGAGGGAGTAAGTTGATTTAAGTTGCTTACACTAACCTCAGTGCTTGACTGATACTTTATTTTATCAAACCTGAAAGGATGAAAGCTAAGTTGACAATGATAGGATTTGAACTCAGAATGTGAAAAAAGAGTTTTGTAGTAGGAAAAGGAGTAGTAACCTAGGGTTTGTGGTTGTTCTCCAACTATCTCCAGATAGCTGTGTCTCCTACTGAACTTCCTTTTATACTTTTTTTCTTACATTTTTTAAAAAATATCTGCTTTTTCAAATTCAATTCTATGAAAACCTCCACCATTTTGTTATTTATTCCTATAATGTTTCTTTATCTGTCACCCTTGTGACAAATAAAGTAATGACATTAATGATGATAATAATAATGATGATGATGATAATGATAATGATAATAATAATAATAATAATAATAATAATAATAATAATAATAATAATAATAATAACAACAACAACATTGTGATCTTTTCTTTTATTACAAAAAAGTACTAAGAAAAATGGCAAAAAAAACATACAAAAATAAAGATAATAGTGACAGTTATTAAATACAAGCAAAAGCCAATTATAAATCTGTCACAAAATGCTTTGAAATGAATACCTAATAGAAAACCACACAAAAAAAATAAATGATAATGTTGCAATTAGTATGGAAAGATGAAAATGAAGAAGCATGACTCCTTTTGTAAAGAAACAGCAGCATTTATGTAGCCGCAGTTCAGCCATAGGTAGAAGATAATTAGGCAATACTGTAAACACACCTCATAAAAGACAAGAAGCAAAACAACACAATGTGATGTAGAGAGAAATAATGATGAATAAACCACTCCTTGGTAAAATATTCCAGAAGAATTAAACCAACTATTAAAAGCATCCACCTGAGACTAACTATACAGAAGCAAAAATATAAAGGAATTCAATCTGTTGGCTCGAAACACAGTCTCCATTTTCAACTTCAGAATCATTTTGAAAATATAATTTTTTCACATTGGCATGGGTTGGCTAGACATATTGCCATTAATTAATTTTTACACCATCTCACCTATGAGGATCAGAATCCTGAGATCTAGTCTTGTAAAATTTCCCCACCCCCATCTAATTTCCTTAAGTTTTTTTTCCTGTCATAAGTACACAGCATTTTCTCATACAGCAAATATCATCCATTTTCATTATATATCTTTTTCAACATAATCACCTATCTTGTTGCATTACATTAGTTGATTGCATTTCATATTTAGTTGCTGTCTCACCTCATTTATTCTGTAAGCTTCCTGCAAATCAATGCTCCAGAAACAATCTTTTAAAAGGCTATGAAGGCAGGATAGAAAATATGTAGAGAATTTGATGAAATAGTCAACAACATTCCGGCTGGCTTGTATGACCAACAGTGCCTATATACACAGAAATTGCAGCCCAATTGGCAAACTTTAAGGCATTTTCAAATAAATATTAGAAATACTCAAACTAACATAACATGAAAAAAGTTGCAGGGAAAGATTGCAAACAGTACTGAGGAACGTTGCATGATAAACTGACAGCACAATAACCATATAATCATTATTAAAAGAAAATGCATACCCTAACTGGTATACCCAAAACACATCAATCAGATTGAAACAAATGCCTAAATATAAACGTTTACTGATAAAAATTAATAGGCCATAACAGTGTGAATAATAAAGTCAGGAACAAAAGCAGTGCCGGCTATAGTTATAAAAGAATTGAATGATAAAAAAAAAAAAAGAAATCAAACCCCCAAGAAAAACACTTAAACAGAATGAAATATATCAGATCCTCAGGAAATAGCTTACTTCAGCACATACCCACATTTTAATGAATAATCTCTACATAGAAAATAGGTAAAAGTAAAACTGAATTCGATCACAAACTAATTTCTCCCCCTTCCCCCAGCACACAAATGCAATGCAAAACAAATGTCTTCTGTAAATTTAAGCACCTAAGTGTGAATATATAGCATTTACCTATTAACCATCATAACAATCCAACGAAGCATATCAAATCAACATAGACTAAAAGACATGACCTTAAAACATAATAATAATAATGATAATAATAATAATAATAAAGTTTTTATAAATGGCGTTAATGGAATTGATCTTAGTACAGTATTGATTTAATGTTTGTCAATTCAAGAGGGATATTTATATATACAAACAAGGAATTTACTGAAAGCGACTATTAGTATAGCCAGCTCATTCTACTATTGAATCTGATAACGTTAAGTTTGACATGTACTATGTACTAAGACTACACAAATTCGAGCTTATGTTAGTAGTTTCTGAATAGTTCTACGACCTCGAATTATTTGAATGTAAGAGCTAAAATACACATACACCATTTAGAGGAGCACTTTTTATAATCTGCAAATCATTGTTTAAAACATCTGAAAATCATCAATCCATGAAAGAACCAATTGAAAGTCAATAATCTAAAATGTTTTCAAAAGTATGTCAGGGATTTGAATAATGAAAATATAATTTGGAAGTTGAAGTGGATAGAAATAAATATATGTCATAAAGGAAATATGACTGTAAAATAATATCTGAATAGGGAGGGAGCATAGTTAAATGGATACAAGTAACCATTAACCCATGCAAGTATGGTAAGACATGTAAAATAATGCTGTGTGTGTGTGTGTGTGTGTGTGATTTTAATGTCTATGATGTAGCACATCAGATGGAGGTTGTCATGGATGCTCCAGCCCGGCACAGCGCATGTTTGTGCCTTGTCGACCAGTTTCTCGATGACAAGCGCCAACCTGGGCCAAAATTTTCAAATCTGCATTGAGCAGAGTGATGGGCCTAAAGTTCTCTATTACGTCCCCCTTGTTTGGATCTTTCCTCAACAGCGTTATGGCTCCTCGGCTCACAAAACCGGGGATGCTCCCGTTTTGCTGCCAGTTGCAGTACACTGCTGCAAAGACATCTCCAAACAAGTCTGGCATACAACTGCAAAGTTCGTAGGGCAGACCATCCAAACCCGGCGATTTGCCCTTCGAGCATCCCACCATGATGGCACCTTTGCAACATTCTGCCTCTCTTGCTGAGAGTCGTGGCAGGTAGGCTCTTAAAGTCCACTCTTCATTCTTGCTCGCCTCAAACAACCGGGCTTGAGAGAGAGAGAGAGAGAGAGAGAGAGAGAGAGAGAGAGAGAGAGAGAGAGAGAGAGAGAGAAAGACAGACAGACAGACAGACAGACAGGCAGGCAGGCAGGCAGGCAGGCAGGCAGGCAGGCAGACAGGCAGACAGACAGACAGACAGACAGACAGACAGACTTGTGTATATCTTTTAATGTCAAAAAAGCAACTTATTGATTTGCAAGGATTTGATAAAATAATTTCATGGCTGAACCAAAACCAGAATTGATATGATTGAATAAAACTTTTGAAGGGAGTATCCACAGCACTCTCCAACAGTTTTAGGCTATCACATTTGCCCTATGAAGCCTAACTGCTGCTAAAGGCCTCAAATTACTTAGGGATGTGATACATATGAGTCAATTATGGCAGTGAGTTTCTTTTACACCACATACCTCAATTATCTATAGTCATTCCACTGACCCACTAGAGGTGTTTCCCTTAGCTCACTTTTTGTAAAGAACATGTATGTATAATGTATAAGTGTGTTTTGAAACCAAACAACTAGGGAAAGATGATCCTTAACCTGGCCAACAACACCTTCTTCGATGTATTATAAACTTGCAAAGAAAATGTCAAAAGAGTGGAAACGTGGGGTGTTGGGTGTTTAGAATGGGGTGACTTTTCTAAGAAATAATATAGTTAAACAAGGTACAATACTTAATTTTTAAGCACATTAAAATGAATTATTAGAATACAAGAGTACATTGAGTTATCAGTTGGCAGAAAACATAATTGATGATGTTCCAAAGTCCATTATAACTTCACTATATAAGTCCTCAAGGGTAGGTGAAGCTCTACAAGCTTGAAAGGCAATTCACCTAGAAGGCCACTCTAATGTAAAACCTACGACTTGTTGGTCACTGAAGCCATCTAATCCTTTTGGGCCATTGTGGTCAGATCTCCAAGTCTAAAGGGTGAGATTAGGCTACACAGACTAACTTTCACTTTAAAACTATTAAGTACAGGCAGGAAGAAAAGCTTTGAAATGTCAAGTGTCTATTTACATAGTTACTTGAAGATATGCTGCTCTTTATCATGATCTTTGGACACAAAGAAATTGCCATCATTGTCATATCAGTCACAACTACTTCGTAATTTCCATTAAAAATTAACATAGGTGCAGACATGACTGTGTGGTAAGAAGCATTCTTCCCAAACACATGATTCCAGGTTCAGTCCCACTGAGGGACACCTTGAGCAAGTGTCTTCTACTATAGCCTCAGGCTGATCAAAGCCTTGTGAATGAATTTGGTGGACAGAAACTAAAAGAAGCTTGTCATATGTGTGTGTGTGTGTGTGTGCGTGTGTGCGTGCGGTTACATACCCATAACTTAGCAGTTCAAAGAAAGAGATCGATAGAATAAGTGCCAGGCATAAAAAAAAATACTGGGATCGATTTCAACTAAAAATTCTTCAAGGTGATGCCACAGCATGGCTGTAGTCCAAAACATGTAAAAGATAAAAGACAGCGATGATAATCAGTATAAATACCTAAAAGAGGTATATTTTGGGCAGGACACTATAACAATATATGAATGATAAACCACTGAACAAAATTAGATTCAGTCGGATTAAACCTTTAGCATTCAGATTATTCTGTCAAATGTTATGCTTATTTATTCACATTGTTTTGAATTAATTATGGATTATCTTGTAGCTTTGAGATTTTCACAATGTGATTGCTTATTTTTAGAAGGACATTGTAGGGTAGGTGTGAGAGGCTGTATCTGGCTGGTTTGAACATAAAACTTGTAGAATATTTTGGCAGGATATGGTGGGTTTGAATACTAAAGTGTTAAAGTAATCTGCCGGTATATTTTGTAAAACATAGGGAGGTGATATTAGTAAAAAGTCATTCAGTGAAAGAAGGTCCTGATGTACAGGTTTACTCCACTAAACTGTTAACACTTTGTATCACATGACTCAAAAATATAAGGACAGACAACACATTGGGCTGATCAACAAATGAGACAAAAATACACAATTTTATTTCTTTTGTTGTCATGATGTATCATTATTGTAAATTCATTTTGATATTATCATATCTTATATCTTTTACTTGTTTCAGTCATTAGACTATGACCAGACTGGGGCACCACCTTAAAGGGATTAATTGAAGACATCAATCCCAGTACTTACATTTTTTTCTAAGCTTGGTACTTACTCTATCACTCTCTTTTTGTGAACTGCTAAGCTATGGGGATGTAAAAAAACCAACATCAGTTGTCAAGTATGGTTGGACCAAACACAAACACATAGATACATACATACACACACACACACACACTAATACAATGGGCTCCCTTCAGTTTCCATCAACCAAATCCACTTGCAAAGCATTGGTTATCACAGAGCTATATCAAAAGACACTTGCCCAAGGTGCCATGCAGTGGAACTAAACTCAAAACCATGTGGTAGGGAAGTACCACCTACACTAGTTATATATGTTTAAGAAAATTATTAGGAAAAGAAAGAACAGAAAACAAGCTTGGTCAAATGTTGAAAGAGATGCTTAGTGTTTTTATAAATTTAGTAAGATAAAAAATTTTCAGAAAGCTGGATCAATTGTTGTACATTAGATTGTGGACAGCAAGCTCATTAAACAAAGACCATACTTATTTCATAGTATGTTTCATTCAGTAATCTTCAACAAATATGATTTATCAAAACCTGAGCTTTAAAAGAAAAACAGTAAATACTACTTATGAGTATGTATAAGTGTGTTTTCATATGTATGTATATTAGTGTGTGTGTGTGTGTGTGTGTGTGTGTGTGTGTGTGCATGCGCGCACACACACTTCCTCCCTCATATACAAATATGAGTAAATTAGCTTTAGGTTTTATTATAATAAATACAGGATGTAGCTGAAATACATCTATCATTATTGATAAAAAATCTATTTTCATTGCAATTCAAATCTTCCATTGTTGGGGTTTGGACAACTCTGGTAATTAATTGCATCATGCAGAATAAACAAATAATTGATACTTCCTAATCTCAACACCATCTATTACTTATAAGAAAATATTTATGACCGGAGTGCATATTTGTGTTCACTAGCTTAATTTCTAGCCTTTTCAAAATAATATATAAACTTCTACTTTGGGTTATTCAATGAAAGTTTACAGGATTTTATCATTTCCCCGAGATAAAAATATAGAAATCAAGACAGAACCATTGTGTTTTCTTAACGAAGACAGTTCATAAGAGGTTTCAGCCAGGTACATGTCTAACATACAAATGCTTGGCCTCAGTTGTCGTAGCTGACAGCTGAACAGTTAGTTGTAGGAAGTGTGTGTGTGTATATTTGGTTGGATAAACAACAATATGTTCCAACTGTATAAAAATATCTAAACTTACAGAAGCCATCTGAATCATAGTAGCATAGAAATAGAAAAATAATTCACTAACAGGAGAAAAATAACTTAACCAACTACATGCCTACACTCATAGAAATATATATGCATACATACATATATATATATATATATATATATATTCACATGTGTGTGTGTGTGTGTGTGTGTGTGTACATGTGTGTGTGTGTGCGAAGATGATATATACATATACATAATGGACTCACCCATTGAAGATGACATATGAGTATTCAGCAAGAAGACAGAAACAAAAAATCCAACCAAATAGACAATCAACAACACACTCAAATTACTATTACTACCATTCACCGATGCTGGTAGTTCATTCACTTCACTTGGTGACTCCTCATGTAAGTCCTCAAGTCCCCAAAAGCAATATGGATATGAGCATGACTTTTGAAACCAGCATGTGAGAAATCACAATGTGGACAATGGTGATTTGCATGTGTGCAAAGGCACATGGCCTAGTGGTTTGGATGTTGCCCACACAATGATAAGGACCTGGCAGTGCATTGTATCCTTGAGCATGAGAATTCATTTCTCATTGTCTATTCTAGTTTACTCAGTTATGAATGACTACCAGCCTATTGCTAGTGCAGCATTTTCTTCCTTCAGCTGTCAACTCCTGGATATTCTGCTGGGTCAAGGATGGGAGTGCCAAGAGAATAATATCACAGTCTGTTTGCAACTACATAGGCATCTAAAATTATTAGTGAAAGTATGGACAAGCCGTCGGGCCATATTCACGTGTGTGTGTGTATGTGTGTGTGTGTGTGTATACATACACAGGCAAATCGAAAATAAAAACAAAAACAAAGTCAAAAGGATGTACAAAGTGAATGCATTAGGTTGACACTCAGTTTAAAATGGAAAAAAAAAGTGAGTGTGACATTTCAAGCATGGTTCTTTGTCTATAAGAAGAAAGGTCTGGAGAGAAGGAAAAGAATAGTCCAAGAAAAGCACATTGTTACATGGCTGTGTGGTAAGAAGATTGCTTCCCAACCACATGGTTTCAGGTTCAGTCCCACTGCATGGCACCATGGGTAAGTTTCTTCTAGTATAGCCTCAGGCTGACCAAAGCTTTGTGAGTAGATCTGGTAGACAGAAACTGAAAGAAGACTGTCAAACGCATATATATATATATATATATATATATATATATA
>NC_068981.1:125550355-125553786 GCF_001194135.2 Octopus bimaculoides
AGCTAAATCAGTGTGGTGCACTACGGAACAAGGCTGGACCCTTTGAATTATAGATGCAATCCATCAGATAAGTTTCTACCATTCTTGCCAATTCAATTTCACTGACAAGACACTTTCCAAAAGGTCATACAGTGGATTAGAATCTCAGACTTCATGATGGTGAAGCAAACTTCACTAACATATTAAATGCAATAATTAATTCAGTTAATTGGATGATAATATTATATCATCTATGATGTTTACAACAAATTTAACCCTTTACCTTTCCCACAAGACTATTTCCCTGAAGATCATACATCATATATGATACACAATCACAATATTTTTCCAACCTCCAGAGTAATTGGAACTTATGAAATGAAAGCTTTATGTTACTCAGAACATATGAAACAAGGACTAACTAAAAGTCTGAAAACAAACATGGGTATTAAAGACAAACTTTTGAAAATGCTTTGGATAGGTAAAGGTTAAATATCCAAAGTTTGAGATGCTGGCAAGAATAGCTAAAAAAAACCAATACCTCAATGACAGAATGTGAAAGCAGGTCTTTGTTCAATTAACCTGCTAGAAATAGCAATGAAATCTACAACCAAATCCTGCCATCTTTAAAAAAATATGATGGTTGCAACTGGAACATCTTCAGTTAGTGCTGGCTTGGGACTAAACAACATCCAGAAACTCACTGTTGTGTACAAAGTGGTATCTTATGAATCTGGAATCCTCAAAATTCAAATTTATAAATATTTGAAATGTGTGTGTCTTTGTTGTATTTTTTATTTCTGATTTTGTTGTCTTTTTGTCTGACTTTATTAAATGAGATCAATATATTAAATATTTGCAACAAACTTTTAGAAATTTTCAATTTAAATGAAATTATTTTCAAATATTTATCAAACAAGAAGCACAAATTTTTATATGTGCCAAAGTTAAATATCAGATTTAATATTAATGTCTAACACTGGCACAATGATTCCACATCTCTGAAGGAAGGATGGGTTTATTTGATTAAAACAATTCCAGTACATTGCTGGAACTTATTTTACTGGCCCCAGAAGAACAAAAGATTAATGTTGGTGGGATTTGAACTCAGGACATATAAGCAACTTAATGGCCTCACTTGTCTAAAACTTATAGCCTTTTAAGGCCATTTTTATACTAGAGTAGCATTAGGCTTGTAGGCCTCATGACAATCTTTTCCATTTTATCCTATACTCAATATCAGTTTCAAATTTCAGCACAAGGCCAGCAATTTAGGGAGAGGGGATAAGTCGATTATATCGACCCAGTGCTCAAATGGTATTTATTTTATCCACCCTGAAAGGATGAAAGATAAAATCAACCATGGTGGAATTTGAACTCAGAACATAAAGACGGACAAAATGCTGATAAGCATTTTGACCGGCATGTTAATGATTCTACCAGCTCACCACTTTACCCTATTCTCAATATCACTCCTGCTCATCAGTCTCTTTGCCTTCATCTTAACCTTTAGCCATATCTTTCTCAGTCTTTCTCTATGTCCTACCACATCATTTCCATTATTTCTTCTCACCCAGTCATTTTGATCTTGCCTCAGCACATAAACCAGCCAGGCCTTCCCATTCCACGTCTCTTCATAACATCCATCACTGGCTCTATTCTCATCATTCTCTCTCTCTCTCTCAGCAATACTCCACTCATCCAATGAGACCATTCTAATTTCCATCCCCCCCCCACCGTCTTCTCTGCTACTCATTACATATTATCTATGTTTCCCTGTCATAAATCATCACACTTCTCACACATGCAGCACTAAGAATATTCTGAGATGTAACTAAATACTACATGAAATTTAATCAAGCATTCTAATATTTCTGCTATCCACCACTATTAAAAGACATTATTCAAAATGTCACATGGTGAAATTGAACCCCACACTTCATGACTGCAAAGCAAGCTTCTCAATTATTTGGTTATCCTGAATCTATTTTAGTGATCTTGGGGTGATGCAAGACAAGTCAGTTCCAATGCAATTTGAATTTTGAACTATAGAATACTCAAAAAATATATAAAAGCTTTGAATCTCTCTTTCATATCATAACTAACCTTCAGTATTAAGTGGGGGTGGGAAGTGGATCTCACTTCCTTCAATTATCCAAAGTAACACTTAGGCTTTTGCTAAATCCTTTATTCCATGAACAACGCTCCTTTGGAACTAACCTTCCTGTGCATGTCTTTCCTATGGATAATCAAACAAACTAAACTACAAACACATCGCCTCACTTGTTTGAAAAGGTTATGAGTTCTTTTCCTCAAATTAAATCGTAAATAATAAAAGGTCACATGTGCAGAATCTGCTGCAGACTTTTTGTTTTTTTTTATTCTACATTGCTTCACCTAGCTGTTGTGACTGTGTACTAAATCAATTTTGGAGTGTTACCTGCTTACAGATGTGTCATAAATGTGTTTCCTATCAAGAAGGAATATTTTTCATCCACTTAATGTCAAACCAAAGTTGAAAACAGCAAGCTTAAACATGATGAAACCAGAGCTAAGCAGACCGTAACACCATGGAACCAGAGCTAAGGGGCAGTCCTTAACTGCCATGGAACCAGAGCTAAGCCCCCCCAAAACTATAGCTAGGGTTCAAATCTTAATACTATAATACTATGAGCCAATAAGGGAATCTCCACATAGTAACTCAACCTGCAAGAAATAGCAGCCAAATCTCCTTAAAATCACACCATACTACGTTAAAGAAAATGGATGCATTAGATAAAATGATCCTAGGATGTCTGTATATACAAAAAAGATATGATGGACAGTTCAAAGATCTGCTGAAAGTTGATCTGGGGTTAAACAGCAACCACAGAGTTATAGTTAAGTACCAACATCAACCCATTTACCATAATACTCACTAATGATTCAAGACAGAACACACAATAGATTCTTGTTGCTTCCTGTGGTTCCATTGAAGCTCATAAAATATACTTAATTAGAGAAGAAATACTCTCCATGGTGTCTATTGACTGTGAGAATTAAATATGTTTATGATACCTTTAAGACAGAGAGATATAGTAATGATAAAATATGATTAATCAATGATCTTTTCTTCTGTAGTCCATCTTTTACTCTTTTACTGGTTTCAGTCATTTGACTGCGGCCATGCTGGAGCACTGCCTTCAGTCGAGTAAATCGACCCCAGGACTTATTCTTTGTAAGCCTAGTACTTATTCTATCGGTCTCTTTTGCCGAACCGCTAAGTTACGGGCACGTAAACACACCACCATCAGTTGTCAAGCGATGTTGGGGGGGACAAACACAGACACACAAACATATACACACACACACATACACATATATATATATATATATATATATAATTATTATTAAAAAATATGGCAAAAAATCATATATTAATTAATATCGATTAATTACCAGGAAGCTAGCAC
>NC_068981.1:125554022-125557949 GCF_001194135.2 Octopus bimaculoides
CCACGTTAGTGGTCAACGTCATATATATAAATATATATATATATATATCATCATCATCATCATCATATATATATATACACATATACAACAGGCTTCTTTCAGTTTCCGTCTACCAAATCCACTCACAAGGCTTTGGTCGGCCCGAGGCTATAGTAGAAGACACTTGCCCAAGATGCCACGAAGTGGGAATGAACCTAGAACCATGTGGTTGGTAAGCAAGCTACTTACCACACAGCCACTCCTGTGCCTTATCAGTTTTTTTCATTTGCAACTCTGTGAATATAAGAATTTTTGCTATTAACGGGCAAATCATAAAAGATTGGGTCTTTTGATTCACTTCTGCCATATTCAAGGTATAAATTGAGAATCATTTATCAAAAATGCTTGGCAATTTTTTTAGGTGGGGGAGGTGGATTTTGCATCTACAAAATGTTATATATAATGTTTTCCTAAATTTTATAAACCTTTGTTCATCATTTTAACACTTTTGTTCCTACATTTCTTTTGAAATACACTGCTTTTGCTTCAATTAATCTTTAAAAAATAAACTTTGTCATTATCAAGCTGGTGTTTGAAACATAAATTACCTCAACATGAAATGTTGATGGAAGATTTTAAATTAGATCACCTTAAAATAGAGCTTATATGATAGAACCAGGAACAGTTTCAGGCAGGTTAATCATAGAACCAGTTCATCGTCCCATGTTTTAAGATTCTATCTACTCACAGTTCCAACACTCCCAGTTTCATACTAAACCATTGTGAACTTTCCCAACAACTCGACTTTTTGTGGTATCAATAAACACAAATGCTTCTACATTTTTTTCTCACTTTTACCTTAGTAATATCTACAGGACTTTCTGATATGCACAATGGTGTTGCTATAAAAGCTTCATACATTACTTCATTTAATATGCATTACTCAATGTTAGTGCAGGTTGAATGAAGAATTATTTTAGACAATATACCCACCTTGTTTCCAAATCTCATCCACTTTTCAAGTAAGGGATGTTTTATTCCTCTGGTCATTGAAAGTGCAGAGTGACTGGCCATAATGTAACAAGAATATAAACATCATATCATCTTTCTACTCAGATAGTGACAAAGCCATAGAACGTCAACATGAGTGCACATATGCACACACACACACACACGTACAATGGGCTTCAGTACAGTTTCTGTCCACTAATTCCACTCACAAAGCATTGGTTACCCTAGAGAAATAGTAGAAGACATGTATCCAAGATGTTGCACAGTGAGATTGAACAAGAAACCACACAGTTGAAATTGAAAAATGAACTTCTTAACCACATATCCAATATATTACTTCATTACTAGGTGCACAAGGATGGCATAGCCGGTGCCGGTGTTTTACAGTGAGAATGGTGCCACTGCGACAAGTAGGCAAGGGCTCAGCAGTGCACGAGGCCGACAGGGGGTCGAATCGAAGGGCGACTGACTGGAAGAAGCCGACAGGCCCCCTACACCTGTCATCGGACTCTCTCTCGGCAATAAACTGGTGGCAACTTAATAGGTTAGGCAAGCACAACCCAGGACAGGTACATCACTCCTAACAGCTTATGGCTAGATAAATGGTCTGCAATAGTTATACATCACCTAGGAACTGTCTAATCATTTACTGAATTTTCAAACAGAGGTAGCTTTCTAATTTAAAAAAAAACTTTTGAATTTTGGAGGGTTTTGGATTTCAGAATTTTGATTTAAGGATTAGGCACATCTCATAAGGTCTGTCAATTCTCCACCTAGGACTAATGAAGTACAAAAAGAGTTTGGAGAGGGTTTATGCTAAAATATGAAAATGACACTGTGAGTGTAAGGCTTTGGCTAACTAAACTGACCATATTGTGAAAAGTAGTACAGTCAATTATATCTACTCTGTTACTTTATTAGTAATTATTTTACTGAACAAAATGCCAAGCTGAGTTCAGCAGGATTTGAACTCAGAATGTAAAGCAATATAGCTAAATACTGCAGCACATTTTGTTTGATGCCCTACAAATTCTGACAACCATCACCTTTACAAGTATATTAAAATTACCATAACTTAACATTGTATCTTTTAAAACAAAATGACATCTAAACATACTTTTGTGCATATGTGTATATATATTATTGGATGACAAAAGAACAGGAATTATTGTAATCAAAATATTTCATTCAAAAAATATTATTTCATCTAATGTGCACATCATAGAAATCATCTTCAATTAATGTGCCAAGAAAGAGTCATATTGTCAAAATATTGCATTCAAAGCAATAACATTTCATCTAAAAGTACATCAGTTTTTAATATGAAACACATGGAGATTCTGCCATGTACATATAAATAATTCATGTATGAATATTGTATTTTACTTCATTTTCTCATTATATTATATCTCTATCTTGTGATATTTTCCCTAGTGTCTTTTGTGGCAAAGAAAGAAAAACTGTAAATAAAAAAAAAGAGAATTGATTTCTACTGCTATCATTAAATCAACACTTGTATGAGGCTGTTACTTATTTATCAACATTGAAAAGATGAAAGCACTTAAAAAATCTAACTAAAATATCACAAGGAAATTTCTTCAACACTCTTCCTATTCTGCCTTTCACTGTCCCAATAGAGATAAAATCATTAGTTTCTAATACTGAAACCTAATCAGTGAAAAAAGATATTTTAATAATAATTTTTGTTTTTATTATACATAAGGCCAAAGTAAGTTGTGAAGAAGCATGATTGCTCAAAACAATTATATTTTCCCTTACTCAAAATCATCTCAAGCAAAACATAGGCCACTTCTACACAAAAAGTTTGGGAAAAAGGATAAGTGGCATTAATACTAAAACTTCTCTCTATATATACATGCATATTTAAAATACTAAAGGTAGCAATAAGGTAACTGACGAAAGATTTAAATGAAATATGATAAAATGGTGGTAACAAAACTGATTAATAAAATATAGTAACTGAGATGGCAATAAAGGAGCAAATAAAACGAAATGGTAAAGAAACAAAGGCAAACATTATGATGAAGGAAACTGCCAGTATTAGGCAGGATACTTGTTAACACTGAATTTGAAGAGATTAAAAACATATTCTGCGGGAAAACAATAGACAGAGGGTTTATATTACAACTGAGCCATTCTAAGGTAAAATGCTTTTTGTATGAAACTTGTAGCAGGTACAGAAAAGGAATAACTATCAAAATAGAAAGAAGTTCAAGAATTTCATGATAGTGCTAGAAAGATTCTAGGCTGGTCATGGAAGCAGTAAATATACTAAGTCATTTGTTTCTCCATTACGTTATATCAGTTAGGCCTCTGGAAAGACCTGCTGATAAATCTAAGTACTTAATATTCTTAGAGGTGAGATTGTAAAGTGTCAAATCATCAGCAATATGTCAATAAAGGATGTTATTGTTTTGTCAGATAAATCATTGATAAACAGCAGGAAGAGTGTGGTTCCTAAAACAAATTGATATCATAAATATCAGACTGACAAGTGACGGCAACTTTCAGACTTTTTCCCATGAGGAAGGATTTAACGGCAAAAAAGAGTCTACAAAATATGCCATGCGTCTATGCCCATACCTTCTTATATACTTTGAAAATAACATGAGCATCATCTATGATGATAACAACGAGTATATCAGCAATGACAAGGAAAACCAAGGAAATAAGCTTCATTTAAGTGAGTAATAACATGCTTGGGATCTTTTTGGTTTGACGGGCAACACTTGTTTTCTTAACGAAACACTTTCAAACTTGGGATACTGGTAGAATGTGTCATATAAAACATCTTTTTCTCTTAGCCTTCTTAACAAAAATTAGTTCTTAATAAGTTATTTCATGTTAAAGTTGTCGTATTTCTGTAATTTCAACCAATCATTGATGTCTATTCAGCTGAATACAGTTACTGCTCTT
>NC_068981.1:125558289-125562212 GCF_001194135.2 Octopus bimaculoides
ACATTCCACGCCATTAATTGTTTTCACCTCAATAGACGTCAGTGATTGGTTGAAATTACCGAAATACGACAACTTTTTACATGAAATAACTTCGAATACAAAAATTTTTATCTGTTCTATAATACAAAATATACAAGTATACGAAGTTTGAAAGTGCTTCGGTACCAAAAACACTACATAAAACATTAATGAAAAATGTTGCCCGTCAAACCAAAAAGATCCCATGCTTGTTATTGATAGAGTCAAGCAGCTTGGTTCTGATGTTCAATAGGCTATTTGGCCTATATTAAGATGGAGAGGAATGGTGATCAAGGTTCATAAGAAGTGGGTAAACTACAGACTTCTTATATGAGTTACAAAAGCACTTCTTGAGACATGGCTGTGTGGTAAGAAGCTTGCTTCCCAACCACATGATTGTGGGTTCAGTCCCACTGCGTGGCACCTTGGGCAAGTGTCTTTTACTATAGCTTTGGGCTAATCAAAGCCTTGTGAGTGAGTTTGGTAGACAGAAACTGAAAAGAAGCCTGTTGTATATATATGTGTGTGCGTGTGTGTGTGTGTGTGTATGTGTATCTGTGTCTGTGTCTGTCCCCGCTATCACTGCTTGACAACTGGGGTTGGTGTGTTTATGTCCCCATAACTTAGCCAAAGAGCCTGATAGAATAAGTATCAGGCTTTAAAAATAAAGTCCTGGGGTTTGATTTGTTCGACTAAAAAGGTGGTGCTCCAGCATGGCCACAGTCACATGACTGAAACAAATAAAAGAACTGTTAGTCCAAAGCCATAAATAAAGCAGTTAGTACAATTGGGAAAGTCTGGTAAAGAATGGTTATTCATCTAGTGAGGAATTTGATGCAAAGTTCTGGTACGGCTTTGTCTGAGGAGTATAAGTTACATCAAACACATTGATGACTGCAGAAATAGATTTGCTCTGATTAAGTATCTTATTGGCTATTCCCCACAATTCACATGAACCAAGCTTCTTGCTCAATCCTCATTGGAACATCTTCAGTATAGCAAATCTTGGCATTCTTTAACACTCTTTGGCATTGGTTACAGCTATTGTGAAAAGCTGCGAAATTTGTACCACATCCATTTTGGTGGCATAGATGACAATAATGGTTATGATGAGCTAAAACAATATTATATTCAAGAATAAATCAAGACTGAGTGTTAAGATCTTTTTTTTTTTGGCGGGGGGGGGGTCATGTGGGACAAACGTTGGTTCTAGGATTTCATCAACAATCAGATATTTAAAGATTCAATTTCTGATATTCTAGGTCTGAAAAAAATCAGATTCAGGAGCTAGAAAAGAATGGCAACCTTCACAATCTACCTACATTAGTGACATTTATTTCACCTATACCGAAAGAATGAAACACTTAAGTTGTTGACTGCTAATTCTGCTAAATGACTGTAAAATGAACTAATGAAAGAGCTTCCACATGTTCGATCGATCGACCTTCCAGAAATAGCAGCCAAATTTCCCTCAACATCTAACATCTTAAAAAGAGCACGCTGGATAATGTAGTGTTCGATACAATGTCTGAGAAAATAAAAGAAGGTGTCAAGGATGTAATGGCTTTGATCGTAACACATCTGCTTGATCGAAGCTGACCTTATGGAGCAATTTGCTAAAAAAAAAAATGTAAGCGAAAAAGCAGGTGGTGACAAAGTTGTGGAAAGTGAAAAAGATTAAAAGGGAAAGAAAAATAGTTTCTTATTAAGAATAAAAAGTTGAGAATGGTACAACAATGCACTATAAAACAAAAAATGAACTATATTACCTGTTGTAATTTGGTTATTTATAGTCCGATGATATTTCGGAATTACAATTCCTTCTTCAGATCTTCTTAGCTGGAGTCTCTTGGAAAACAGTTTATAGCAGAGACTCCAGCTAAGAAGATCTGAAGAAGGAATTGTAATTCCGAAATATCATTGGACTATAGATAACCAAATTACAACAGGTATATAGTCTATTTTTTTGTTTTATAGTGCATTGTTGTACCATTCTAAACTTTTTATTCTTTACAAACAATACACAATACTTCAAGCGAACTACAATAAGAAACTCTCCTAGTTTCTTATTGATAGACCTCGGATTTACCGCATCAGAGAACTGAAATCATGGTAGGGTTCATGCTTTTAATGACTAATAATATTTAAGTAGATTCAAGTTATAGATATAAAAATAAATAAAAAGAAGGGAAATTAAACTTCTCCCAGCTCCAATTCTAAGTAATTGACTTAGGTGATTAATTTTTCTTTTAATTTACGAAGGTAATAATAAACTGATGATAAAGATTTTATGCAACAGGAAATTTGATTACGAAAGAATGACAGCTATAAATGAAAACTGAATACACGTTTTTGCACAGCAACAAGCCAACGAACCATCTACTAGAAATACCAGCTAAATAGCTATCAAATTACGTTCTGAATTTTTTTTTAAAAAAAAAAGGAGCACATAACACAATATGATCTTTGGCATATAACATTTGAAAAATGATGGGATGATCAAGTCTAGCAGGTCTTTTGTGATGCAACTGACTTGGGGTTTAACAACACAGCCAACATATGTACACAAAATCAGACACGCTCACAATAAACACATACATAGTTTCTTCAACAACAATAAACACGAACTATGGAGAGCATAAGATACGGCTAGAATATATCAAATGAGTAGATAGGTATGATTGCAGCAGGTCACATCAGAAAAAAAAAAAGAGAAAAGAAAACTGCAAACTTATATGGTAAGAATGCAAACTGAGACCCGCTTGTGTTATATGACGATGATTGCGGTGGTTGTTATTCGCCTCAGTTTTAGCAAGTACTAATATGCACTAATGAAGGTCTGACCACAACCTACTAACTAGTCCAGTCCCGTGTATAAAGCAGATATCCTCCACAGAAATTCTTAAATGACAAGGAGTTTGTAGTTGCAGTTTTGCGTCGGGTCAGCCCTGATCCAACATGTGTGTGTTGTATATAACTACTGGTGGCTTATGTTTGCTTTATTCGAAGATGGTTTTGCTTCCTCAATCTAGCAGGTTGGCCTAGTTAGTGACTACATTTATAGGGGTTGTGCAACTATACGGGCACACCCGTGTATGTTGTCAACTACATAATTTCGAATTATGCTTTAACAAGTTTTTTTTTCTTCTTTTTTACTTTTAATCAGAAGTAAAAAAAAAAAAATTAGTAAGTTCATGACATTCATACATTTCAAAAAGAAGCTATTAACCAAGAAAGCAGTTTCAGTTGCAAGTCAAAATTAACTTTTGGTGTTCGTGCTTTAGGAAGTATAGTATATCAAGTTATCACGCAAACAGCAATATTTCTTGAGAAATGTTCAATATCACCATCGTATATAAGACAGCTGACAACTAACCGACTTACTGGTTACCCCTCCAAACTGTTTATATGTGTGTGAGAGAGAGAGAGGAGAGGAGAAAGAAAGAGAGTGTATGTGCGTGAACGAGAGAGTATATTTGCAAATGGGTGTTTTATGTGTGTGTGTGTGTGTATATATATATATATTTGTTTATATATACATATACATATTTGTTTATATATGCATATATATATTTGTTTATACACACACACACACATATATATATATATATATATATATATATATATATATATATATACACAGAAATGCTATACGTGTTATACATAGAAACTATATACATATACATATATAAACGAAGGATACATATATAAACAATATATACAAATACACACACGCTCTCTCTCTCCCTCCCTCCCTCTCTCTCTCTCTCACACACACACACACACACACACACAAATTGTTCTGGTATATCGTTTGGCGTTTAATTTTCTCTAATGTACATCTTTATGACTAAAGAATAATCGCATTGCAGAGGGTGTGTGCCTATATATAGAGAGAGAGTAAA
>NC_068981.1:125562222-125573335 GCF_001194135.2 Octopus bimaculoides
CAGAATGTGTGTGCCTATATATAGAGAGAGAGTAAAAAAGAGAGACAGAGACGGGCAGAAACAAGGAAAATGCCTCTTGTATTTAAATACTATGCAAATATTCTTTTAAAATACTTTTCATCTAATTTTTCCAAAATTTAATTGTTTTCCATACTTACAGTTGAAAAAGTTTCAATGGCCGAAACCGGTACTGAAATGTTTTTTTTATAAAATTATTTCAGCATTTTCTACCTTGACTTTTTTCCATATATATATATATATATATATATATACACACACACATACATACATATACGTATGCATGTCCTATCTCATTCTTTCTCTGATGGAATAGACTGCCACAATAACGTAGGCTACCGATTGATTGTATAGAAATACACTACCTGCACATCTATTCGTGAAACAGCTGTAAGAGACTATCTATCTGTATACCTTCTTCTCATCTAGCTTTGGATTTTACCTACAATATCCAGTTTCACATAATGTCAATAATTTGGTCTTACCGTATTCCAGAGGAATACTAGCATATACCATAACCATTATAAACATTCCTCAACTGATCTTGTAGTCTAATCTTTCGCAACGTTCAATATAAATGTCATGATTTGACTTGATACCAGCTGTTTACTTGTTTTATCTTTATTGTGGGGAAGGGGGTTGTATCGATGTATGGGTGGATAGACGGATGGGCGCAAGCTTAGTTGTATGGCAAAAGCTTGTTTCTCAACCATGCTGTCTCGGGTTCAGTCCCACCGCGCGACACCTTGGGCAAGTGTCTTCTACTATAGTGCTGGGCCGATCAACTGATCAAACAGACTCAAAAGAAGTTAGTGTTGATCTGTGTTGGCAAACAAGTCGGCTCGTGTGAAGTTTTCAAAATTCCTCTCCACACCCTCGGAAAAATTTTTCCACGACAAATTCTGGTATAATCGTAATCTACACCATCTGAAACATATTTGTAGAACATTTCATTTAAAAATATCCATTTTTCTAAAAGTTATGAGGAAACAAAGCCGGTAGAGGGGGACACACTTGTGTAGGTATGTCGCAATCATACACACACATATATATTCTTTTTTGGAACGGTGGAACACAAAGCAGATAAAGCTATAAATAATAACGTGTAAATATTGGGTTAAAAACCCTTTGCATATAAAAAAAAATGTCGAAGGCTACTCGCGGAATGTCAACAAATATATATCTTTAAAAATGCATATATATTGTGGGGTGGGGGGCGCACACTTCGAAGGACGAGAAGAAATATCTGACTTGGAAACATGAAAGGGTTGGTCGACAGGAAGAGTATCCGGCCGAAGAAAATCGAGCTCAACCTATGACCGATGCAAGCATGGAAAAATGAATATTGAAAAGATGATGTATGTCTGTCTTTATGTATGTACGTATAAGCAAATGTGTTGTATGTGGGTGTGTATGTACAACACAGAAAATTGTTTAAAAAACTATATAGAAGTACCGATATGTTTTCTGTTACAAGCAGCTTTAACCTATTACGGACTACATGTGTTAGCCACGGGTAAACACTGTTTAAGCAAGCCTATGTTCAACCTTGATAATCCCGTCTAGTTTATGGTGGAAAATCTTGTTTAACATATATTTATTTATGATGTAGGGTGTGAATGGAAGGAGATTTCTTTGCTATTTCTAGCCGGTGAGGCAACATACATTTTCTTCATTAGGACTAGTATAGTCGGATTGGTAAGTTTTTAGCTAAGGGAATTTTAATCTACACTCGGTTTAAGTTAGGTTGAAAACTGTCACAGCTTCTCATAATTCGTACGCAATCTACATCCAAAAAAAAAAAACAGGAGGTAAAAA
Organism: Octopus bimaculoides; assembly: GCF_001194135.2. Lineage (NCBI taxonomy): Eukaryota > Metazoa > Mollusca > Cephalopoda > Octopoda > Octopodidae > Octopus > Octopus bimaculoides. The sequence goes on from NC_068981.1 coordinate 125,564,059, forward strand.
AAATTCCGACCCAATCCCAATAATGCAAAAAATAATTAAATTACTTATCATTAATATTATAAAATAATTATGCTTATCATGAATGAATATTTTTTGAAAGTGGGCGGGAAAGAAATGTTTTTTTTTTAATTTTCTATAATCAACACATACGAGATGTAGAGGGAAGTAGCAGTAGTATTTAACAAAGCCTGATATTTCATAATTAAAATAAAATAAAAAGATATCTCTTTATTTCGTGTACGGGTTGGTAAGCTCTTTTTGTTAATAGTGTTAATTATCTACGACAATCTGTCTGCTGCTATTCCGAACGAAAACAATTAAACATTCTCTCACTACTCTCAGCGTGCCTACATACGCATGTCTATACGTATGTTTATACACACGCAACACAAATACACGCTGCTTCCACCACCGTCAAAGCAAGTGTCAGTCTCCAGAACCTTTCATAGAGATGTATAAATAAACAGCATTTTATTTTAACCTGAAACTATTTTTAAAGATTTAGCGATAGCTTGAAAGATGAGCAACATCCCTACCTTTATAGCCACGTATATCCTATTTTGTAAGAACATGAAGAAAATAACAGCAGAAACTTTAGAGCAGTGTAATCAGAAAGAGCTTCCGGTATCCAAGGAGCTGAAAGTTAATGGTTTTGATTGGCAAATAATACTTACGGAAGACGAAAAGTGTAGTAAAATATAGTTGATAAAATATATTAATTTCTTATTTATTTCATATACATATGCTTAAAGAAACATTATTGTTTGTCAACAATGTATTTCTTAGATGGAATTAAAATTGCATTTATCGTGTCTTTGGCGTATGCAGCCAAATAAAGCTCCTTAGTAATATAGACAAAAAAATTACTTTATCATCACTAAATGATGAAGGCTGTTTCCATTAATATATATATTTGGTAACTCACTTTGACACAACTCATGCACAGTTATTGCCACCGATTATAATACAGAATTGTGTTTTCTATTTTTAAAAAATAATAACGACACTCAAATGCTTGCTCATACAGAATGTTCAATATAGTTAACAGTTTGAGGCCTGTTCATAAATTTTGGTATTCATTTTATTTCATTGTTATTCTGCTTACATACCAGAGTATGATTTCACAGAAACAATGTTTCATCCTTCTATATTCTGAGTCAAAATGTTATCAAATTTAACTTTGTTTCATGTGTCAATGAAAAATGTACTGGAGTTGATTACAGCACGGAATTTACTTAGAGCCATTAACTTTTTCCTCATTTTTGTTGTGTTTTGTTAGATCAGCCCTGAAAGACGTATGACCAGTCATTCTACCTGTGACCATCACTGTCCTTATATATATATATTTTTTTTTTTAGTACATATAAGATTACAATGACCTGTGTGTAATTTCCTTTTTTCAGATAGTAGGGAAATAGGGTGTGATTTGAAAGAGAGTTGGCTGCTATTTTATCATTTAGAGTAGGGTTTCTCAAGCTGAGTTATGCATACTTGTAGGGTTACACAAAAAAATTACATGGCTGTGTAAGTTTTACAGCAATGTTTATAATCAAAAGCAAATTTTGTTCAACATTGTCAAATGTGAATAATATGTGAATATGACTCTCTGAAATTGTACTTGGAATTGAGTTACTTGTTAGAAAGAGCTTAACTTATCCAGCTCATTGAAAATGTAACATTAAATTTAATGAATTTTGTTTGTTACATAGGTACAAGGTTAAAAATTTAGGAAGGGGTAACAGTCAATTATATCAACTAGTGTACTTAACTGATACTTAATTTTATCAACCCTAGAAGGATGGACGGCAAAGTTGACCGCTGTGGGATTTATAACAAATAATATATGTCAGGTATCTTTTTTATGGTATTCCAACCATTTTACACTATATTCTTCACATAGAGTATGCCAACACTGCTGTGTATGACAGTATAGCAGAAGAAAAATAATTGAAAACCACTGATACAGAGTGTCTTGTGTATTTATAGCTGTTATTATGTAACTCAAACTCAATCCAAATCAAACGGATTAATGATGAAAGGTGGTTCAGCTGTGAACATCCAGATGTTTTAGCAAATTTTTAACTTTACAAAAAAAGAAAGAGAGATCTACATATTAACTTAGTTGTTGGAGTAAACAAGTCAACTTTTATATTTTACTTGTTTTAGTCATTATACAGCAGCCATGCTGGGGTACAGCCTTTAAGGGCTTAGTCAAACAAATTGATCTCAGTACTTATTTTTTAAGCCAGGTATTATTATTCTACCAGTCCATTTTGCCAAACCACTAAGTTATTGAAATGTAAACAAGCCAGTTGTCAAGTAGTGGTCAGGACAAAAACAAAAGCACACACACATATATACAGGTTGCAAATTTTGGCACAAGGTCAGCAGTTTCAGGGAAGGGGCTAAGGCAATTAAATTGACCCCCAGTGCTCAACGGGTACATATTTTATCAACCCTGAAAGGATGAATGGCAAAGTTGACCATGACGGCATTTGAACTGAAAACATAAAGATAGACGAAATGAAACTAGAAAGGGCTTCTACACACTTTTCTCTTTACCAATTTCACTAATAAGGCATTGGTTACAGTAGAAAACACTTACTCAAAGTGCCATACAACAGGACTGAACTTAAGACCGCATAGTTTTAAAGTGAGATTCATAACCACGCAACCTTGCCTGTGGCTGTCAAATTTTTTTTTTTTTTTTTTTTGCAGTATTTGAAGTTCATCACCACTTGGAAAAATAGTAGTATTTATTGAAACAAAATAGCTTAAGCTATTATTCAATAAGTAGAAACATTTCTTTTGAACAAGCTTAATGCTGAGGAGGGTACAGTCATTACAAGAACTTTGTTTTTAAAATGTTTATCAACCCCTTCAACTACCAAAGACTACAAGAAAAGTCAGTGCATAAAGGATTATCTTATTCAATATGCCTTTCCTTCCTTCCTAAGGCAGTGACATGTGATTTTGCTGGGTGTAGGGATTAATAGGTTGATGACGTAAAAAACTACCTTGTTAAGTTCTTGTAATTCCTCTGCTGACTTGAATATTACAGGCATAGGTGTGGCTATGAGATTAAGAAGCTTGCTATGCAGTCACATGGTTTTGAGTTCAGACCCACTGCACATGACCTTGGGCATGCGTCTTCTACAGCCCCAGGCCAACCAATGCTTTTTGAGGGAAACTGGTGAATAGAAACTATGTGGAAGCTTGTTGCATGTGTATATATGTATGTATGTATGTATTTGTGTGTGTGCAGCTTTGAGTGATTATTGTCTAACACAGGGGTTTTCAAATTTTTTGACTTGCGGACCCTTATAAACGCTTATGAAATTTATACATAAATATTTGCTTGAAATAACATTTTTACATTTATTTATTTAACAGTATTTAACAAATAGGTTTATTGTCAATTAAAAGATTTCGATTAAGAAACATATATAAAATCAAATTGCCCATAAAAAGTATTTGCTGTCTGCGGAGCCCCTGTCTTGTCCTTGTGGACCCCCTGTAGTCCGCGGACCACAGTTTGAAAACCCCTGGTCTAACACTCGTGAACATGCTTACCAAATCAAAAAACAACACAGCACCCATCGCTTGCAGAAACATTTTTTTTACACTCGGAATTGTTGAAGCATGGAAAAAACTATCCGCACCAGTTGTTAGTTGTCAGGACACTACATCCTTCAAAATGTCCATGCTTCCTGAAATTCACCAACAGTACATCCACTTTTTTTATAAATGACTCATTCACTGTTCATTTCCCCGTGCATTATTCTATGTACTATTCATACACTTTTGGCTACTTTTCTCAAGAATTGTAGTGCACCAGAGCACTGTACACAATAAGTTCGTTTATTATCCCCATAACTCAACAGTTGAGCAAAAACAAAAAAGACAATTGAATAAGTACCAGACTTAAAATATAAGTACTTGGGTCAATTTGTTAGAGTAAATCCTTCATGGTACTGCCCCAACATGGTGCAGTTCAATGACTGAAATAAGTAAAATATAAAAGATACAAGATAATATATGTATTCCCCTCAACTAAGATTAACATAAAGCTTGGTCAAAAGTAATACACTAGTTTAGCAAATAATAAATTTAATTATTTATCTTCTGTTACATTACTGATCAATTTTAAATCTTAACAGAACAGGAGGAGATACACTGAAGAGGTCACCAGATGACGAAAGATTTCAGACAAAGGTCAGTAAAATAAGAATGATAATAAAGCTGAAGTGAAGACCAAGTGCATAGTGCATTGGTTAATTGGCAAAAACATAACCATCTCCAAATATATCAATATCTGTTTCAACAAAAGAAAAACTGTTTTCCCAAGCAGTAGGACTGAACCTGAAGCCATGTAGTTTGGAAATAAACTTCCAAGTCTCACAACTATGCCTGCATCTGTCCACCTTAGTAATTTTTTCCTTCAAGTTCCTCCAGCCATTATCTTCTTTATACATGTTGTGAAAATGCAGCTGGAAAATTATAATTAACTTTTGTGTAACACTAGCCCTACAAAAGGTTGAGTATAATCAGGGCTGGATTAGTGGGGTCCCTGAGCCAATACATTTTGGATGCCACTATGAATTTGCTAATTTAAAACATAAGATAATTGAGAGAGCCCTATCAAATCTAGAGGCCCCAATACTTAAACAGGCCTCAGCTGGTTCAGAGAGAGTCAATTAAATTTAATGGCTTTTTAAATCTAAAAAGGTCCAATAAATCAAAAGAAGGCTCAATAATTTAAAAACAACCCTATTGAATTAATAGTATAAGCACAGGCATGGCTGTGTGGTAAGAAGCATGCTTCCCAACCACATGATTCCAGATTCAGTCTCACTAAATGACACTCTGGGCAAGTGTCTTCTACTGCAGCCTTGCATCAACTAAATCCTTGTGAGTGGATTTGGTAGACAGAAACTGAAAGAAGCCCATTATATATGTGTGTATGTGTTTTATTGTGTCTGTGTTTGTCCCCCACCACCGCTTAACAACTGGTGTTGGTGTGTTTACATTCCTATAGCTTAGCAGTTCGACAAAAAAACTAAATACTGGGTTCAATTCATTCAACTAAAATTTCTTCAAGGTGGTGCCCCAACATGGCCACAGTCTAATGACTGAAACAAGTAAAAGATAAATAAATAAAAATTACAAATTATTTGTTTGCTTTTAGTGTATTTTTCTGTTTTTGACTCCAGAACTTATCTGAGTTAAAGGGGCCCCTCAGCCATGGCCCATATTGGCCCTTATATAAATCTGACCCAGGGTATAATCAATCTTATTGATCTCAGCATATCATTGGCCCTTACTTTATAACCATGAATAAAAAATCTAAAAGTTGTAAGTAAAATGTTGTTGTTGGCACTCCGTCACTTACGACGTCGAGGGTTCCAGTTGATCTGATCAATGGAACAGCCTGCTCATGAAATTAATGTTCAAGTGGCTGAGCACTCCACAGACATGTATACCCTTAACGTAGTTCTCGGTGATATTCAGCATGACACAGTGTGACAAGGCTGGCCCTTTGAATTACAGGTACAACAGAAACAGGCAGTAAGAGTGAGAGAAAGTTGTGGTGGAAGAGTACAGCAGGGTTCGCCACCATCCCCTGCCGGAGCCTCGAGAAGCTTTAGGTGTTTTCGCTCAATAAACACTCACAACGCCCGGTCTGGGAATCGAAACCGCGAGTCCGCTGCCCTAACCACTGGGCCTTTGCGCCTCCACAAGTAAAATGTAAGAGAGCATTTAATCAGGGACTCTGCCTTTTCTCTCTCGAATTTTTCTTTTCTTTTTTTGTTTCTTCTCACTGCTTTTCTTGGGAAATGAATGAAACATAACATATTAAGAGGATGACAAAAGAAAAAAGATGACTGGATGAATTTAGACATGATTAAATATTGGAAGCATGAAAATATTTGCCTCGCAATTGCTACTAGGAAGACATGTCTGGAAAACCATTTTTGTTGTTATTTTTTTTGGTGGGGGGGTTATATTTTTATTTATCTTATTATTTTTGCAATATCCAGTGCAGGAATTCCTTACTAACTCCCTACACTACATTAAAGAGGGTGGTGGTGGTTGGATTTATGTAATATAATGGTAATGATGGTTCAGTGATGGCTATGACAATGATTCTGTGTTAGTTGGACTGGTAGTAAATGATAATCATAATGATGATGATGATGATTGGCAATTTAGTGGAAGAAATGATGCTGATGATGATGACGACAACAGCGACAACAATAATGATGATGTTGATTAGCAATAATAGTGGTATTAGCGATGATGATGATGATGATGGTTAACAATTAAAGTTGTACTAGCAATGATGATAAAGGCCATAACAGTGATGGGAGTGGTAGTGGTGGTGGTGGTGGTGGTAGTGGTGGTGCTGCTGCTGCTATTGATGATGATGATGATGATAATGGTTAGAGTAGTTATGAGGATGTTAGTGTTTCATTGATGATAATGTCTATGATGACTGAGTTGTTGCTGTTGTTGGGGTGGGGTGGATGCTTGGGAGTGATGATGATGATGATGGTGGTGGTGGTGGTGGTGGTGACGAAGAAAAGGAGGGAGATTTTTAAATATGTGTTAAATATGAAACACAGTAAACAAGGTTTATATTCTATGTAGCTAATTTTTATCATGATTAAATTCTTTGATTCGCCAGACATGACATGAAGTGATGTAGTTGTTAGGAAGTATGTATTATAAACATATATGCAGCAGATACATTTTCCTTCACCTCCTTAGACCTATAAATTAATGCTAAACTATGTCAGGTGCTGCATCAGAGGTGAAAGGTTGCATAGTTAAACAAACCATATTTGTGTTGCTTGTTCTATTAGATAGAAATGAAAGAAGTTATTTGTGTCGTTGTTAAATATCATACACTTATTTTTGTAGTCTTTCTTCCGTTTGGCAGCAATCCAAGTTGTATTATCTTTCAAGATAAATTTTATGTCGTCTTATTATTCAGTACCAGAATTTAAAAAAAAACAAGAATCACACAGTAGTAAAGTCAGTTATAATCCTTCTAAAATACACACAGATGCAACTATGTTCCATTTGTTTTACTTTGTAGTAAATGGTTATTACACTCTAGGTATCAAAGTATGTATTCACCCATCCACTTCATGGTCAGTTTGACTCTATACCACTGAATTAAAACTAGAACTTTGGAAAACAGAAAACAAACAGAAAAAGATTATCTTCACACAAACCTCAGGCAAAATTTTGTAAACATACATACCCAAGTTATACATTTTGAAAAACCTGCCTGTTTCCACTGTTTATAGAAATCTATAAAAAGATTTTTTTTTAAATTTAAGCTAAAACTTTTGAGAAATTACAAATATCATAAGCATGTTTATGTAGTCTTACTTATTACATTTTTTACTAGCATTTTACTATTTGTGGGATCAGATAATTCTACAAATATAAATATTTTCCCAAATTGTAAGAGTAGATTTTTCAAAGCTGATACCATCCATTTCAACTATTCAAATGAAAAGAAGATGTATTTCCAGCTGACTGCGATAGGATAAGTTAACAATAATCAAATCCAATTTTGTTATAGGTTAACACCTTTTACTTGCAGTGTCTTATTATTCAATCATTAAAAAAAATCTCTGCTTTTTTCCTACAAGGCCTAATTACAGTGAAAGAAAAGCAAAGAGACAAATTAAGAAATTATATCAGGAATGTATCTCAAGTGAATCCAGATACCAAGTATTTGGTAACTCAATACTGTTAAACAATTTTAGGAAAATGTAAGAGTACATTATCTGCTGCATCCTATCTTTATATAATGAGTATGGTGAAAGTTAAGGGAGGTTTGGCTGATATTTCTAGTAGGTACAGTGGTCATATAGAGATTCTCTTGTTGGCTCATGAGTTTTAGGCTTCAGTGATGACCACAGCAAAGTCACATGGTCAGAGAGCAGCTGTTGTTTCTTTTATGCACTTAAGTCAAGTGAATCCTAGAACAATGTTTGAGTTGGAAACAAAGATATAATGACAATGATATCATTATCATCCTCAATTTCTTATAATCACTTTATTTGCTGATAGGTTTAAGCAGGTGGTTATATAATGAAGTGAGATTACTTTTAGGAATTCCCCTTATATTCAGACCACAGTTCATGCAGACTTCAATTTGTTCAGTCTGCATTTGCTCATTAAGTGTCACACAAGAAAAGAAGATGTTTTGATGTTTCAAAATAATTAGAAACTAAACACACCAAATTCAGTGACAGATAAAGTCCAGACATAAAACTTTATTAGCTTTTTATTCTTCAATAACAATTGGTAAGCAGCTTATATTGGAGTGTTCACAAATTATTTTCACACTTTGATTTATTAATTTCTTATGTGCATATATGACGGACAATTACTGTGGAGTCAAGCTGCTGGACTACTGACCACATAGTCATAAGGGAGGGGGTTGAACATACTACTTTCATTGTATAGTACTCTTGGCATCAGTTTTCCCCAAATGAACAAAAAGAGACACAGCTCTCTACTTCATGCCTGAGTGGTCAGAAGTAGGAAGGTCATCAATCCTCAGGAACAACTGCTCCACCAAACAAATTATTCTACATTTAAGGATCCAGAGAAACAGGTGATGGTTTGTGGTTGTGGTTTACTTTCAGTTTTACTTTTGCTTGTTTTAGTCACTGGACTGTAGCCATGCTGGGGCACCACCTTGAAGAGTTTTAGTCAAATGAATCAAACCCAGTACTTATATTTTTAAGTCTGATATTTATGCTATCAGTCTCTATTGCCAAACCCCTAAGTTACAGAAACATAAACAAACTAATACTAGTTGTCAAATAGTGATGACAAGCACAAAGACCTACATACATGTATATATATATATATACTCTTTTACTCTTTTACTTGTTTCAGTCATTTGACTGTGGGCATGCTGGAGCACTGCCTTAAGTCAAGCATATCAACCCCAGGACTTATTCTTTGTAAGCCTAGTACTTATTCTATCGGTCTTCTTTGCTGAACCGCTAAGTTACAGGGACGTAAACACACCAGTATCGGTTGTCAAACACAGACACACAAACATATACACACACATACATATATACGACGGGCTTCTTTTAGTTTTCGTCTACCAAATCCACTCACAAGGCTTTGGTCAGCCCGAGGCTATAGTAGAAGACACTTGCCCAAGGTGCCACGCAGTGGGACTGAACTCGGAACCATGTGGTTGGTAAGCAAGCTACTTACCGCACAGCCACTCATG
>NC_068981.1:125573557-125591693 GCF_001194135.2 Octopus bimaculoides
TATATATATATATATGTATGTATTATGTATGTATGCATGTTTACAATGGGCTTCCACACAGTTTCTTTCTGCTGAATTCACTCACAAGGAAATGGTTGACCCAGGCTATGGTAGCAGATACTTACCCAAGGTGCTACACAGTAGGACTGAACCTGGAACCATGTGGTAGCAACCTGACCCTCTTAAACACATAGCCATGCCTATGTCAACAACAATTAGTCCACACCAGAATTTGTGAGTTTGCTTTGATAAGTTCAATTGCTGTAAGAAGTGTCTAATCTAATGTTTTGGGCACCTCTCTTCATCTGAGCATGAGGGACTGGTGCTGACACTTTGGTTGCAGACAATTAAAATTCTACATTTAGGTACAGATGAGAAAATGGGTGTAAATGAATGTAAAATTGTAGGTGCAGGCATGGTTGTGTCATAAGAATTTTGCTTTCCAACTGCTTGCTTTCAGGTTCAGTGCCACTGGCAAGTGTCTTCTATTATAGCCTTGAGCCAAGCAAAGCCATGTGAGTGAATTTGCTTGACTGAAACCAAAAGAAGCCCATTGTGTGTGTGTGTATGTGTGTGTGTGTGTGTGTGTGTGTGTGTGTGAGCCTGTGTTTGTGTTTTCCCCCAAACACTGCTTGAGAACCAGCATTGCTTTGTTCCCGTCCCTGCAACTTTAGTGGTTCAGTAAAAGAGGTTTTAAAAAAAAAAGTCCTGGGGTCGGTTTATTCAACTAAAAATCTATAAGTCAGTACTCCAGTATGGTTGCAGTCTATTAACTGAAACCTGAAACAAATAAATGGGAAAAAAAGATTAAAAAAAGAATTTAAAGTAGTAGTTCTTAATCTGGGCGGTTGCACCTTTTGGCGGGCACTAAGAGCTAACAATGAGCAACACCTATCATGTGAGTGCTAGGGGATGCTAAGTGTTTAGAAGGTTGTGGGGGATCATAATTTTTCTTAGTTAAAGAATATTTAAACCAGGTAAAATACTTATATTTTAAAACATTTTCAAACAAAATCTAAGTTGAGATTACAGTATGAGGAAGACATTATGTTATCAGTGTGCAGAAACACAACAGAAGATGTGTCAAGGTCCAGTATAACTTCATAATCAAAGTCCTCATCTTTGGTAATTTCCATAGAAATTTTGTATAGGCAAGATTCATTCATAAAATATTTAAAAAGAGGCACATGCTGAATGGGGTGTTATAAGAAAAGATGGATAGTAAACCAATGTGCCAAGTTACATTCTATTGATTAAAATAATCATTTTTTTTTTCAAAACAATTCAGGGAGGGGATTTGTAATAGCATTTGATAAAAGTGGGCACTAAAATACTAAAGGTTGAACACTACTGATTTAGAGGCATAAAGTAAATTTATGCAAACCAATGCTACAGTCAACAGGTTTTGTATATCTTATTGACCTCAGAAAGAGCAAAAATAGAAACAGTCTTGGGAGGAGTTTAACCCTTTAGCATTTAAACTGACCATATCCAGCCCAAATATTCTACCTATTTTATGTTCAAATAGGCCAGAACTGGCCTTTCACACCTACCCTACAATATTATTCTAAAAATAAACAATCAAATTATTGGAATCTCAGAGCTATAAGGTCATGTATGATCAACCTGAAACAATGTAAATAAATAAACATTAGACTTGACAGAATAATCTGAAGGCTAAAGAGTTAACCTGAAATTAAATGTGAAGTAACTAAATAATATTGACGATATTCTAAGACCATTAAATATTTTGCAGGCTTGGCTGTGTGATTGAGAAGTTTACTTTGCAATTACATTGTTTTAGCTTCAATTTCTCTGAAAATTGCCTTGGGAAAATGTTTCCTGCTATGACCTAGGGTTGACCAAGGCTGAAATTTGGTATTCGGGAATTGCTTAAAAATCCATAATCTGGTTTAACAATTTGGTCCTTGGGTGATTTTAGTGGAACCCTCTCTATTGCAAGCAGGCCTTTGATCTAAGGATAATTTCCCCCCCTTTTTCCCACCATTCTTGGAAGCCTTAAAAATAGTAATGGGCATTGCCCATCTGTTCTGAAAAAGCAATTAAGATATAAACAGAAAAATAATAAAAGTAAACAATTCCACCTATGCCAGTATAGCAAAAAGTTCTTAAAAAGGAAGTGTTGGTTGTGATGATAACAACAATGGCGATGATGATGACAGGGAGGAAGAGGAGGATTAGCCACAAAATAAGTTATTGAAGCAGAGAATCAGTGACCATAAGTGGTACATGCTTCACTGATCCTTACTTTCACAAAAAGAGGGAAGGATTTGAACCTAGTACTGAGAGAAGAATTGTCATTGATGTTTCTCTTTTTCTTCTAGATAGGGGTGTTGTATTGGCCTGACACAAACTCATTTTTACCTCTAAGAAGTGTTGGCCCATGTAAGTGCAGCCTCTTTCCTTTGACCTGTCCAGTATGAGAGGCTCTGCCAGGATTTTGTATTCTGCTTTCGTAACACTCAGGATCATTGAGTAACACAAACTACCACACAACAACAAGGACTGGATTTTGTAGTGGAACCAATCTAAATATTTTGTGATATTTTTGGTCGTGTCCTTATATGTTCTCGGTCCAAATCCTGCTGAGATCAGCTTTATTATTCATTCTTCAGGATTCAATAAAATAAAATATCATTTAAATAGCAACCACTATGTTTGAAGCAGCTACTATCATTAAAGCTGTTGCATACCAACTCCAAATTAGTTGTTGTTTCATAAGGTATTTTTCATATCTCTAAATTTACATTTGAGATCCAGTTGATTATTGCATCATCAGTATCATGAATTATTCCGTATTTCCTTGAATCAAAGTGGGGCATACTAGTGATTCATGATATCCTCCATATGTGACTTAACTGTTTTCTGCTATAGCCTGCTCTCAACCTGTTTGCATATGCTCCTTGCTTTCTGGTTGCTATAATAGAAACCAAGTAGTAGTTTAGTGGCTCCATAAACCAGTCCCCACTACTGGAAATACATGAAACAGATTTTTAATGACTATTCAATATGGACACACATTTATATGTAATATGTAAATGCTTACTAGTGCACACCACAATGCAATCTACCAACCACTAATCTAGTATTTGTTGAGCTGCAATGATAAGATGATGTATTACGATTAATACGGAAATGCTATAATGTAGACCCATCCTACTATCAAACAACAAAAACAACAATGCCAATGATAGTGAATGTAATGATGACAGTTGGCGATTTGGGTGGTAGTGGTGGTGGTGTTGGGGTGGTGGTGGTGGGGGTGGCAGTAATGACAATGATGATGATAATCAAAATGAATTATTACAATTATAATCATTATTGTAGTCATTCTTAAGAATAGATTAATGTTTATTTGATAATTGGCAGATGGAACATTAGCACTGTGCCCCACTTCATATGGTTAACCCATTGACAAGAAGTTTCAGAAGTTTCTGCAAATAAACTACAACTTAGATCCTGCTCCAGTATGAAGAATACATTTGTTGCCATGACAGTCTAAACCAATAAAGGACAAATTAACTTTCTGTCATGCTTCTTTCATTTCATAGAATATAATACATGCGGTGTTGACAAATTATTATATAAAGATTTAAAATAGTCAGACATATGATTAAGTATTTATTAAATATCACAAATGAAATCCTAAATTTGACTTCATTTATTACATACAACAAATATGAATGTACCAACGGCCACGAGAATAAAATAATAAGGCTATCATTAGAAATAATCCTACTGATTGGTGCATTGCAAATATCTTCTGGAAATAGCACTTAATTTCTTTAATGTCAAGCAATATTCACTTCTGTAGATATTATCTAACATAATGATTTCTAACATGGACACAAGGCCACATTTTCTGTAAGAAACAGCAGTTGATTAAACCTTCATAGCAATATTTTTTTAATGAAGTAGATTCTCAAATAGACTTTCTACCAACCATATAGAATTTCTCTCAACACCTTTTCTGCATATGGAGCACAAAATTTTTTCAAGTGGTATCAGGATCCTGTCTTCCTTTCAACAAAAACTTTTGTTTTTGCTGAGTGTACTTTAAGTTTTTACTTCCATTTCTGGAATTTCTGCTCCAAATCTTCTAAAGATTCTGTTATAAAAGCTAAGTTACTAGCATGCAGGAGTTCCCAGAGATAATTGACCTTAAATTCTGCCGATAGAGCTGGCAGAGTTCTGCAAGCATTAATTATTAACCTTGCTTGACTAACATGAAATTTTGGATAGATTTCCTGGTCCAGTGACTAAATTAGCAGCTGATAGAATTATGGATCAGTTTTAGCTGTTTTAATAGGATTTCTGTGGTGGGGAAAGGCCATCTCACTTAATATTATTATGAAGTACCTTTGACTGAAATACTGTAGGAATTTTCTAATTCCTAAATTCAATGATTATCTTTTACCTTAATTTAATGGGAGTAGAGTAATGGACAGTGATGGATACTTGCCTGCTTACTAAATAACTTCTGTAGTACTGGTTCCATGATAAAGTTCACCTAGGACTCTCTGTAAAGTGGTTAATGTTGGAGGTACATTCTGTCATTGGATTCATACCAAAATAAAAATGGACAAGTGTGATGAACTTCCTGTCCTGCAAGGTATCTAAGAAGGCAGAAACTGTGAATAAGCACTGATTCAAACTGTGATGAAAAGCAGATATAGAATGATGATGATGATAGTAGTGATAGTGGTAGTGGTGGTGGTGGCAGTGAGGAGGAGGGAGAAGAAGAAGCGGGGGAAAGAGGAGGAGGGGGGGGAGAAGGAGGATTTTACCTAGGAAAATAACTAAGAATTTTAAAGGATTTAGTAAAATAACTACTTCAAATATTCAGCTATTTGCTGTGTTTACAAACCTTTAGACTTTCTGTCAGGCAGCCATTCTCAACTTTGTTTATCATAAGAACAGGTCAAGATCCTTACCAGTAATGTAAACACATTCTATCTTTCTCCTACTTGCAATAATGAAATTACTTGCAAATTCAAAGAATTTGATGGGAATTAGTAAATTGAGTAAATAATTAAGCTATTGCTTGGAACATAAAAATGCTTACATAAAATTATGAAGGAAAGTTTTAATTTAGATATGAGCCTGTTAGATGGAAAGGCTTCTATAACTAAACTAGAGACAGCCTCAAGCAGGCTGATATCAAAGGAATTAAAGCAAACCAGACATATTATATTGGCCACCACCAACCCTTTCCCCAGAATAACAAGAGGCAAAATCAACCCCAGTAAGATTTGAACTTTAAATATAAAGTGACATAACTAGATATTGGTTTCAAATTTTGGCACAAGGCCAGCAATTTACAGGGAGGGGTTAAATTGATTACATTGACCCCCAATATTCAACTGATATTTCTTTTATCAACCCTGAAAGAATGAAAGGCAAAGTTGACCTCAGTGGAATTTGAACTCAAAACGTAAAGACAAAACAAAATGCCACAAAGTATTTTGCTTGACGTGTTAACAATTTTGCCAGTTCACCACCTTGACATAACTAAATATTGCAAGGCATTATTTTTAAACCAATACTCTACTGATTCTGCAAACACCAATTTATTACTTTTGCTTGGTCAACATGAGATTTTTGATAGATTTCCTAGTCAAGTGATTAAATTAACAGCTGATAGAATTATGAATCAGTTATAGCTAAACTGATAGAAATTCTATAGAAAAAGCTTGTCTGGCTAAATGTCATTATAAAGTACCTTTGGTTGAAGTCAATGATTATGTTTAACCATTTAGCATTTAAACCAGCTGTATCTGGCTTAAATATTCTGCTTGTTTTATGTTCAAAGCAGCCACATCTACTCTACAATGTCATTCTAAAAATAGACAATCACTTCATTGAAACCTTGAAGCTACAAGATAATGCATGATTAAATCAAAGCAATCTGAATAAATAAGCATTACATTTGACAGAGTAATCTGAATGCTAAAGGGTTTAAATACTATTTCATTCAGTTCAGGCTCACTTAAATAGATGCTAAGTGGCTTTCATATTTGAGTGGTTTAAATTAGAGAGGTATTCAACTGTAAAATACTTGCAATAATTAATATAAAATCATAAGTTTTCCAAAGAATCAAATCTCTCTTAGCATTGCCAAATGAATGAATAAAGAATTGTTTTAAAAATTGAAAATAATATGATAATTAAATAAGGAAGACATGAAGCTCATTGTTGCTTTTCATTGAGTTTAAGCATAATGCCTTAGACCAACTGATGATATCAGCAATTCAAGCAGTTGTCCAAGGCACCATATCATTTTTGGAGGTATCTATTGTTGTTGTTGGCACTCCGACGCTTACGACGTCGAGGGTTCCAGTTGATCCGATCAACGGAACAGCCTGCTCGTGAAATTAACATGCAAGTGGCTGAGCACTCCACAGACATGTGTACCCTTAACGTAGTTCTCGGGGGTACTCAGCGTGACACAGTGTGACAAGGCTGGCCCTTTGAAATACAGGTACAACAGAAACAGGAAGAAAGAGTGAGAGAAAGTTGTGGTGAAAGAGTACAGCAGGGTTCGCCACCATCCCCTGCCGGAGCCTGGTGGAGCTTTAGGTGTTTTCGCTCAATAAACACTCACAACTCCTAGTCTGGGAATCGAAACCGCGATCCTATGACTGTGAGTCCACTGCCCTAACCACTAGGTCATTGCACCTCTACCGGAGGTATCTATACAAAGGGGAAAATGTAAAAATCATAAATAAAATGAAATAAAAGCAAGAGTGAAAATTTTCTTAGTAGAGTCAAGCTTATTCTAAATAATTCTTTCTATTATAGACACAAGGCCTGAAATTTTGCAGGAGAGGGTTGGTTAGCTGGAACTTATTTTATCAATCAGCTGGAAATTATTTTATCAATCCAGAAAGGATTGAAAAGAAAAGTTGACCTCAGTGTGATTTGAACTTAGATAATAAAGACAAATAAAATGCTGGTAAGCATCTTGTCAAGTGTGCTAACAATTCTGTCACCTCACCACCCGAAGCTTATTTTGAAATAATCCAGAAGTGAGTATAGGAGTCAAAGCTAAATTAATGCATAGGTGGGATTGTCATTAATGGATAGCATCTGTTATTACTTAATTGATTGTGCTGCAAATAAACATGAACAAGCACTACAAGCACTAGCAAAGGAAATAACTTAGCTACAAAATTAGATATAGAACCCATTCTTATAAGTGAAAAAAGATATGTTGAAAAGAAAAATGATAGTGAGAACGTGAGTTCATTAAGTTTTCAAACAGAAATAACTTAGAAAGAAGATTTTAATAAATCATGCATTCAATGTAATCCTATTAATTCTTTATCTGAGAGGGTTGGAGGATTTCAGTTTCAATAGCACAAGAAAATTTTTAAACGAAAATAAAAACTTGTGAAACAAAAAAACTGAGATTAGCATGTCAAGGGTTGGAGGATAAGTTAAGGTATCAACAAAATAAGAATATTAATGAATGTGATTCTTTGACTGAACTAGATATTGCAAAATAATTCAATTTTGGAGATGTAAAGCTTTCAATTTCTCAACTGTAGTGAGATACAAGATGTCATGTTAAATCCATGAGATGCATTAAAAATAATGCTTACAATGCCTATAACTGGGGCTATAGGAGAGAGAAGCTTTAGTAAGCTAAAACCCATAAAGATATGACACTAGACAGATTAAATTTTTTGGCAATTTTGTCAGTAGAAGATAATATTCTGAAAAAGATAGGAATAGAAAGTTCTACAAAAACATTTGTAGATCTTAAATTAAAGAAAATTTTTTAATTAAGATAATTTATGTTTTACAATATTTTTTGTTTTTCTTTTTATTCATAAATTCTAACCTATTAGAAAAAATCTGATAGATCTACAAGTGATCAATGGCATTCTTCTGACTCACCTATCCACTCAATATTTGTAACAAAAGTATGTTAAAATCATTAACGACAACATAGATATGGACTATCTCTCTCTTCCAGTTATATTAATGAAACAATTTGAATCTTTGTTTCTGTGTTCAAGCTGTTCACTTTGAGTTACATATTGCATGTTTATTTCTACAGTTACCTTTTTCCTCCTTGTAAAAATTTTTAAAAAAATTATACTTGTAAGAGTAGTGAATTTCAGCTTGTTCAGAGTTCCAGCAACCCCAGTGCAGACCTTAATTTTATAATGCATTTATCAAGTGCAGAAACTTCATGTGTTTCTAAGTGATAGGAAATGCTTTCAACCTGGAATCAAGAGTAAATTGCAAACTCTGTATGCCTAAGATATATATCACAATTACAAGTATTTTGATACAACCTTGTTAACAAATAGCATCAATATGTCAGAATGTCAGAACTAAAAGCCAAAGCTATTTCAGATACTGAAGACTGATTATAATTTATTTATTTTATTTTATCTGGCAAAGTTACTTCTTAATCTTAACATTCCCCACCAAAATAATAAGAAAGAAATCTAAATATGAATGGTAGTTGTGTAGGCAAGCCGATATTCTTATGCCTCATTTTTCATCCACCAAACACTCTTGTGTTATTGATATCTGTAGTGGTTCAATATTTCTAGTCTGACATCCTAATCTCCTTCTGAGACGAAAAAAAAACAAAAAAAAACAGTCCCCAGTGCTAGCAGTTGAACTCATCACTTTAAGCCAACTAAATATACATCATTGTATTTACTGACTACTGGGTAAAAAAAATCAATGAGAGAAAAACTGTAAACTTCTGATCATTCATTGAGTTAACTAGTATCTACCAGTTGGGGGTCATCTGATTCACAGTGTTAACTAATCACAATTGAATTGAAGAAAACTCACTAGAGAATCATTCAAATATTACTCTTGGCATTATAGTACTCTCTACACTAATAAACTAGCAATATATATTTTTTTTACAGTTCAGTTAGAAAGAAGGAAGATGCACCCATGACTTTTGTTGGTCTTTTGGGACAGACTTTGCTCTGGAGGAAGGAACTGTATTCTTGCTGTCAATAGACCCTCAAGACAAGCGAATTTGACACAGCGATGCTTTTCTTAAACCCCTACAAGTTGACGACTACAAGAAAAACCTGGAAATAGAGGGAATTCTAGAAGGGAGAAGGACTGGGTAAAGTAGTTGACTAGAGCAAATTGTTGGAGATTTTCATGTCAGATATGGTCAAATGCTTTGCTGATATCAAGAGCAATAATACTATTTTCACCAAAATTTCTCAAGAGCAAAGGCACAGTAGTAAATGACACAGGAAAGTAGGACTCAAATAGATATGGCTTTATAGGATACAATACTTTTATTGTAATTGAAGAGGGAAAAGGATTCGAGATTTTGGAGAAGGTGCTTGTTAATGAGTGTCTGTCATCTTCAATTTTAGAAGTGAAAAGAACAGGTCAGTAGAGTTGCTCTTCAGAAGAAGTTACACTATTACATGTTTCTAAAGATCAAGGTAGATGCTGACAGAGATAAATACTGAAGAGTTTAGGGTGAATAGATGTTAGCTCAGCAATGCATTGTTTAAGAATGATAAAATAAATACTACAAGGTTGCAGGACATTTTATTTTGAAGTGACTGAGGATACTGAGAGAATGGATATTGGAGGGGTTTTAGCTAGAAGCAAAACTGACAACAAACATAGAGACTTTCTCTTTGGAGTTACTGCTTACTGAGTCATCATTATTGAAAAATAGAGGGTAGTAAGATTGCATGAACTTGGTAGATATACATTTGACAAAGAACCCATAGAATCAACTGTAAAATAGTGGCAGGAGAGTTCCAGGTTGTGTGACTGATGTTCAGAATGAACAGCTGCAAGTAAATGACTGCAGGAAAAATTAAGAGAATTCCAGAGGATTGATGTTCTGGAGAAAATGATTAAGCTTGGTGGTTAGTACAGGACTTAGAAGTGAAGGAAACACAGTATGGGTGATGTGAGAAAGAGAGAGAAGTGTGTTAGGTGAGTTTGGACAAAGTCAGAAAGTAACTAGCTAGTTCTAAGCAGAGGCCATTGTAAAAAAAAAAAAAGGAAGAGTGAGGAGACATATTTACTAGTTAGAAGTTAAGTGTGTTGGCCAGTGAGTCTTTGACAGTCAATATATGACTGTCTTTTGTATGCTGTCTAGAATATGTTTGAATATGTAGCAGCAGCACCAACCTAGATGTAGGAACTGGGAGCAGAGAGTGTATGTCACTGAAGCTTTGTAAAATCAGCAGCTGTTCAAAGCTGAAGTATGTTCTAATCTGAAGATGAGGGATAGTCTTTAAGCCACAGTTTTTATTATAATGTGCTTTATCAGTGATATAGGATAGAACTAACAGAAGAATCATCAATAGAGAAATTGACAAAATGACATGAAGTATTAGCTACAGTATTACCACCAAAATGGACTACACAAGGACGTAGTCTGTCAAGCAATTTTTTTATTTATGTTTGCATAGAATTGGATTATTCTATGGATATAAGTATTTGCATTAACAATTTTACTGTGGAAGTCAGATATATTGACTCAAAATCTCATTATCCTGAACAGCAGAAAGCAGTTTTATATACTCATCTATTTTTTGTTAAGGAATATCATTTTTTAAATTAGTTTTTTTTCTTTTTTATTCTAGCACCATTTGAGCGTGATCGTTACCAACGTTGCCTTCCTGGCACTTGGGCACGTGTAAAGACATTCAAGCGAGTTCGTTGCCAATACCACTGGACTGGCTCCTATGCAGGTGGCACGTAAAATACACCATTTCGAGCATGGTCGTTGCCAGTACCTCCTGACTGGCCTTCGTGCCGGTGGCATGTAAAAGCACCCACTACACTCTCGGAGTGGTTGGTGTTAGGAAGGGCATCCAGCTGTAGAAACTCTGCCAAATCAGATTGGAGCCTGGTGTAGCCATCTGGTTCACCAGTCCTCAGTAAAATCGTCTAACCCATGCTAGCACAGAAAGCGGACGTTAAACGTTGATGATGATGATATGTCAAGTTTACTGAGGCAATGTAAGTTATTAAAAAATACCAATTCTAGTTTGGGGAGATAATTAACATCATTACTGAAATGACCTTGAAATTTAATTTTGTTGTTAAAGAGTTAAATATTCAAATGTATTACACACAGTCTCAACCATTCAATTCTGAAGTAGAAGTGATAATAGAGTTTAGGAGGTCAGTGAACTATATTTAAAGTACAATGCAATGGCAGTATCAAATTTTGAACTTGTGAGTTGGTAACCTCGTCTCTATATAAAAGGAATATGAATGAAATATCAATTTCAAGAAAAAGGGTTCTCTTTATGAAGCTAAATAATTGATTGTAGAAAAAGAAAGATTTAATTTCTAGGAATCAAACTTTGTGTTGAAGTAGTATGTTTTTTTTTATTTGACATATATTGCATTTTACAATAATGTGTTATACAGTGTTTTTTCTATTATTGAGATACAGTTACAAAAATGAAAATGGACAGCTTGTCTAGTTTCACTTATTTAATTGCCTAGCCATGTGTTTCCAGAACTTGCAAAGCTATTTAATAAGGAGAAATCACAATTAAATAAGGAAAAATTCCAAAAAGTCTGGTGTCTGTCAAACAATTAAGCATTTACCTTGACTACAAGAAAATGAAACTAAAAGAAATTAAACAAAAATTAGTGGTTATATGTCATTAATAGGTAATGTGCTTCCAGCCATCATAAAATTGGTGAATCGCAAGTGACACCATCTTATGTAGAAGAGAAATGCATCAACTGGTCTTTGCTGTATTCTCTAAGATTATGGAAGAGTTTGAACTAATGAAGCATCTATTAGGTCTTCCATTCTACTTTCTTATTATTAGTACTAAGCCTTTGTCAGCAATATCTATCGTCAATACCAAGTCCATAACATCAGCCTTTGCTGTACTCACTACCAGAACCTACAGATATTCAAGTCAAGCCAATGTGGGAGCCTCTTTACTTCTGTTAAGCCTTTAAGAAATAGCAACCAAATCTCCTCTGTATCACACCCTATTATCATAAGGAAAGAAGGAAGGTCTCATTAGATAATGATGTAGTTTTAGCTATCCTAATAAAGAAAAGGAAAAAGATAAGATGATTATGACAGACATGTCTCTGATCAAAGGTTTATTCAATTAGGCCTGACGTTGGGCTAAAGAGCAGCAACAACAACAGACATACAGGAACACACAGGATAGTGTGATGTAAACAAAAGGCATTAAGCCCCAGCTACTACTACATCCCATATGACAAATCACTGCATGTCAAAAACCTCAGTGTGATATTCCACTTGATTGAAATATGGTAAATCTAGAGTAACACATTTGTGATTTGCACCTTGTAATTTGGCTTACCATCCATTGAATCTTTGAGAGATAGTCTCCTCATTGTCTCTCGGCCTACAAGAAATAGCAGCCAGTTTTTCTTCAAGTTTTATCCTGCAATCTTAAAAATAAAGAACACATTAGACAATGTGATCCTAGTTACATTATATCTGCAAAATAAAGATGGCAAAATGGTAACAACCAGAATGCCTTTTGACCATAGGTCTAACTGATCAGAACTAAACAACTAAAAACAATCTACTATTAATGGGGTGAACTGTGTCATTATGAATTAAATGCTGTTGCCATGGATACAGTCGTAAGTTAACCAGAGTTAAATTGGTCCTTGAAGGTTTATACATCACAGAAGAGTAGAAGAAAGGTACACAATAAGTATGTTCAGCAGAAGATAAAATAAATTAAAGACTAACAGTAGTATCTCTGATGGTACAATCACAATAATGCTGTTGCTGTTGTTGTTGTTGTTGGTGGTGGTGTCCTGCTGCTGATGTTGTTTAGACCAGGTCTACTCCGATTGAGGAGAACTATGATCAAAGCTTTCTCAGCTATGAATATCCTTTCTCTCTCTCTCTCTCTCTCTCTAGCTCTTTCCCCCCTCTCTCTGTCACTCTCCCTCTCTCTGTTTTGTCAAGATAGCATTGTGTGGTAGGAGGAAGATTTGGCTACCATTTCTGACAGGTTGAGTGACCATGCAAGGATTCCCTCAATGGCTTGTGGATAATGGAGATAATGGTAATGATAATGGCAGTAGGGGTGGGCAGAGATGATGGTGATGATGATGATGATGATGATGATGATGACATCAATAATCATGACAACAACAGTGATGAAAATTAATACTTAGCCAAAATTTTCAGTGGTATTGAGCTTTCTTATAGAGTAAAATATAAAAGCCAAAATATAAAATATTTTGATTCACACTATGTATAAATGTAATCAATACACACCAAATATTAATAATCTATCTTAATTTATGACTATTAACCCAATACCGAATTCGCATATCAAAACATTTAATCAATAAGATGCGACTATAGAACTTGACGCAACAAAGAAAGATAAGGTTTTGAAAGATAAATTACATTTTGGCCATGATTTAATCATGGTTGGCTGAAAATGTTGACAACCTCCCTTGCAATATCTACTAAATATACTAAATTTAAGTGAAAAAGTGATATATTCAACTCTTAATGATAAATCTTTTTATAACTGGAAGCAAAAATTAAAAAAACAGTTGATGTATTCCCATGTTTAGCTATAGAGATTTAAAAAAGAATGTTAAATTCTTGCTTTATATAAACCATTGATCTTATATAAATCAACAAAGCAAAATTCATGCATTCTCCATATGTGTATGCTTGAACCCTATACAAAGAGCAAGCATTTTCTTTAATCACTTCTTCAATTTGGCCCTTGAATTCTATTTTTCTCCTAACTTCAAAGTATATTCAAACATCTCCTTCATCATCTTCTCTCTTTTTCCTCACTCCTTCTTCTCCTCTCTCTTTTTGCAATTAATGTAGCCATATATCTCAGCTGCAAGACACCTGTTTTGTCCTTTTATCATACTCTAACCTCTCATTACCTTGCACAAAGCTACCCACTAAAATCTTACACCCCTCAGTTGAGGGGTCTTGTCTTGCCAGTTACTTGGTGACTCTTGCAAGTTACTTGGTGCTGGTACCATGTAAAAAACACCCAGTACATTCTGTAAAATGGTTGGTATTAGAAAGGGCATCCAGCAGCAGAAACTATACCAAAGTGGAATGTATGGTTTGACAGTCTACTGGCTTGCCAACTCCTGTCAAACTGTCCAACCCATGCTGGCATGGAAAGTGGACATTAAATTATGATAATGATGATAATATATATATATATATATATATATATATATATACATATATACATATATACATTGTATCACCATTTCACTCAGGCAGCAACAAGCCAAGCTGTAGAATATCAATATTATATACACATACATGCGTGTGCACGTGCACACACACACACACACACACCATTTTCATCACCATCATTATTTTAATTTCCTCTTTTCCATGCTCATATGGGTCAGACAGAATTCACCAAGTCAGATTTTTTTAACCTTGGATACCCTTCCTGTTGCCAACCCTCACCTGTTTCCCATGTAAGGTAATATATTTTTATGACCAGACATATTTACATAGACGAATGGAAACAAAGGACATCCCTTGCATAACTGTGATTCACGTTTGCAATTATCATACAATGTCAAGACAAGGAGTTACAAAACACACATATAAGTGCTTCTTGTAATAAAACTGGTTCAACCAAGCTAACATACATTAGATTTTCTATCTGAAAACTAAGTCATAAGACTCTTCAGAATGACTCTTTGGATTACTGACCTATTATATCCAGTGACTAATTTAGTCATAAGCTAAGTAAACTACACATTAGGGCTTCACAATCAAAGGGCCTTAAAATAGAAAAAAAAGATTTATTTCGATATTTTCAATTTTTGTGAGACCTTCTTATGTCATATTTTAACAAAGTGTTCCCAGTTTTTGTCAAAATCCAACTCTGAGTACGATCTATCGAAGTACGCCTCATATAACCTAGTAGATTACTAAACAGAAGAATTAAATTAAAAATTTAGAAGAAGTAAGATGTCTTGATTGAAATGATATTTTAGTACAACTCACTGAATATCAAACTTCCAATATACTGTAGTTTCTGATGTTTAAATCAGAATATTTGATATTATTTTTGTGTCTTGTTTCATTATTTTGATATCTAAAGAATAATTAAATCAAGAAACTATCAACACAGAAAACAAAAAAACGTGTAGCTTGTAAGATAAACTAATTTTACATATTTCATGCTTTGACAAGCAATCTTTAGAATAACAAATATATTGAACAAAAAAAAAAAGGAAAACAAAGAAAAAAACTTGTACACCACTAGAAAACCATAAATTTCTAAAGACTGATATTTTATAGGAATGAATCAATTTAGTATGTTACTTATGTTTACTTTATTAACACCAAAAAGAGTTAAGGCAAAACTGACCAAAGTAAAATGTGAACACAGAAACTAGTACTAAACTAAATTGCAGTAAAGTATCAAATCTGGTTCACTATTGTTTTTACAGATAAGATATATCTATTCTTTTCTACTCTAGACACAAGGCCTGAAATTTTAGGGGAGGGGATCAGTCGATTAGATCGACCACAGTATGCAACTGGTACTTAATTTATCGACCCTGAAAGTATGAAAGGCAAAGTCAACCTCAGTGGAATTTGAACTCAGAATGTAAAGACAGATGAAATATTGTTAAGTATTTCACCTGGCGTGCTATCGTTTCTTATTTCTTTATTGCTCACAAGGGGCTAAACATAGAGGGGACAAACAAGGACAGACAAAGGGATTAAGTCGATTACATCGACCCCAGTGCGTAACTGGTACTTAATTTATCGTCCCTGAAAGGATGAAAGGCAAAGTTGACCTTGGCAGAATTTGAACTCAGAACGTAACGGCAGACAAAATACCGCTAAGCATCTAGCCTAGCATGCTAACGTTTCTGCCAGCTCGCCACCTTAGATAAGATATATATCTATTAAACAATAAATCAACAACCTCTGTTTAATATTTATCATTTCAACACTTGAGGTTTATAATTCTTAAAGTTAGAAGAAAACTTTCCTTGCAGAAACATTATCCAATATTGTGAACTTTATATAAATATTTAATCTAAGTTTTATTTAGCTAGTTAAAGTAGCTAAACAAACATAGATTCAAATAGCAGACACATTTTAAAACTTTTTACAGATATTTCTGAATTTCCTCTGTTCTTCCATTTGATTGTATGATTTATTTAAATAATTTTCATACACTCCATTCTTATGTTAGTATCTTCCTAATTCTGATTACACCTAAAATATATAAAAAGAGACATAGAGGTCAGAGCAAATGAATAATAGGTAGTACTTGTCTAGTTATTGATATTTGGCAACTTGGAAACCTAGATATAGAATATTCATACTTTAAGTGCACACGTGTGTGTGTGTGTGTGTGTGTGTGTGTGTGTGTGTGTGTGTGTGTATGAATATGAATATAGCTTTACTGATAGGTACATGAATTGTTAAGTATCTCTCATAATATTTCTTGATCAAATTTTCTCTTGGTAGTGATTTAATTTTCTTCACAATTACACAATTAGACACTAAAAATTCCATATCGAGGTGTTTACATGTTCAAATATTTATCACTGAAATTAATAAATCGTCATGTACACTGAGAATATAAATGATGTACATAATCATTCTTAATACATTCCAGCAGAAATGTGAATATGCTAATAACTATATTTCATCACTGGAGAAAATCTCCCTTCAGACAAATGTGCATTCATAACATACTTGAGTCATTGGGGTTAGGGGACTTTGGGACACTAGTGTTTTGACATTATTGTGCCTCCTCAGTCAAAGATACCCCAGGCCAACAACTTCTTCACTGGTATCTCCTTCTTAATTATTGGTTATAGAATCTAAATGTCATGAATCCTACAATAATTACATTGCATGAGAATATTGAATTCAGATCAGAGAAATTTTAACTCTTACCAGCTGGTTGCCAAAAGCACCTCAGGTGTTCCAATTCCTATTTTATAAAAATATTGATTTCAACAAGGTACCAACATTTGTTGAAAATCAGTACAGGGAACCAAATAACACACACACACACACAAACAAATATAAGCATGTATTTCTGTGCATGCTTGCATGAATCTGTGAGTATGTGTGCATACAGATATATGAATGCAAAATTACATGTACATATGTATATAAATGTGTGTGTGTGTACATGCACATGTGTGTACACACATATGTGTGTGCATACATATGTATAAAGAGGGAAAATGAGTGAGAAGAAAAGAGAGAGAGAGAGTAAAGCACAAAGAAATATGGGGAGGTTGTTTTTACATACATGCATGATTTATATAGATTTTTTTTCTCCATGTCATGCTATTTATGTAAAATTGTAATATGTATATAATATGCATATAATTGAATTTTATTTATGTTTTCTGTATTATAAGCCTACAATATAATTCAATCTCAATAGTGCTGATCCTCCAGCAATCCATTCAATTATATCATGTTTCCACTTTTCATATACATACATAGCATAGAAGAATTTTTGAAAAAATTAAACAGCCCCCAGGTATCATAATAAAAAAAAGCTATGCAGAGCAATATAATTTTAGTTATTATAGGAGAAATATTTGTGGTTCTGTAAAAAAAAATATATACTTGTAAAGTACCTTATGATTTATCATTATTGTTAGAAAAAAGTCAATTTTATAATACAGTAAGCTTTATCATGGAAATTTATGGCTATAGACATTTTGATTTATTCTATTTCATAATGCTGTATATGTTCAAGTGTATAATGGGTATAAATATATAATATATATAATAATATATGTGTATGTGAGTGTGAGTATACATACATACATACATACATACATATAAGATCGTTGCCAGTGCCCCTGGACTGGTTCTTGTGCGGGTGGCACATGAGATGCACCATTTTGAGCGTGGCCGTTGCCAGTACCGCCTGACTGGCTCCCGTAGGATTTTCGAGCGAGACCGTTGCCAGTGCCCCTGGACTGGCTTGTGCGGGTGGCACATAAAAGACACCATTTCGAGCGTGGCCGTTTTCGTGCGGGTGACACGTAAAAGCACCCACTACACTCTCTGAGTGGTTGGCGTTAGGAAGGGCATCCAGCTGTAGAAACTCTGCCAAATTAG
>NC_068981.1:125592160-125595847 GCF_001194135.2 Octopus bimaculoides
ACCACCACCACCACCACCACAATCATCATTATTTAATATCTATTTTTCATGCTGCCATATGTTGAGTAGTTTGACAGGAGCTGACAAACCACAGGACTGTACCAAGTTCTACTGTCTGCTCTGTATGGTTTCTATGCCTGAATGCCCTTCCTAATATCAGCTAGATATGTATGTACGTATGTATGTATGTTTGTATTTTTGTATGAAGGTACGTTGTAGGTAGGTAAGTATGTATGCATGTATATATATATGTGTGTGTATGTGCATGCATCTTTGTATGCATACACACACATACATGCACACCTCAACCACATGGTTCTAGATTCAATGCCACTGCATGGCAACTTGGGCAAGTACTTTCTAATATAGCCTCAGGCCACCCAAAGTCTTGTGAGTGGATTTGGTAGACAGAAACTGAAGGAAGCCTGTCATATTATATTTACATGTATATATCTATATGTGTGTGTATCTTTCTGTCTATGTTTGTCCCCCCCCCTACCATCGCTTGAAAATTGTTGTTGCTGTGTTTATGTCCCCATAACTTGGCGGCTCAGCAAAAGAGATTGATAGAATAAGTGCCAGACTTAAAAAAAAAAGCTACTTGCATTAATTCGTTTGACTAAAATTCTTTTATATATATATATATATATATATATATATATATATACATACATAAGGAAAAATAAGGAAATGGAAATAAAACTGATAATTGATAAACATCACCTATTATTTATTGATTACAAAAAAAGGCAATATCTCATCTAACAACTGTTTCTGTTTGTGCTATTTTGGACATAGTCAGGCTCAATTATTGCAATAATAATAATTACCACTGCTAATAATTATGCCACCTTAAATAGTAGAACTTCATCAGAGCGGAAAGATAAAGAAAAAGAAAAGAAAATGAAAGAGAAAAAGAGAAAATAAGGATATACCAGTTGATGTTACATGCAATCCTTCTGGAAACCTTTCAACCGACTGGTTTTCAGAGGGATAACATATAACATCAATTGGTATATCCTTATTTTCTCTTTTGAGATATTGATAATAAGGAGAGTGAAGAATTTGAACATTCAAACTTTGTTTATTTCCATTTAGTTTATTCATAATAATTGTCTGACACGTGTTTCGATCACACTAACTGCATATTGTTGCATATCTATATGCAGCGAGTTATGTATCATTAGTACAATCTTTTCAGGGTATATAAGTAATAATGCATAAATCACTACATATAAATATGCAAGAATATGCAGTGAATGTGATCAAAACATGTGTCAGACAATTATTATGAATTAACTAACTGGAAATAAACATATAGTTTAAACATTCAAATTCTTCCCTCTCTTTTTTATCAATATTGTACTTTGCACTCTCTCTCTCTCTCTCTCTCTCTCCCTCTTTCTTTAAGATCCACCCACATCAGTAAAACTGAGTTCTAGAAGTGATGTGTTTCTCATCCACACTTAACAAGAAAACTTCTCACACACTCTACCACAGCAAACCAAACTACATCTCTTCTCTTCCTCACATTTCCACTTCATACACTATGCTTACCTCCCACTCCCCAATCGTTTCCTCTTGGCCCTGTGCCACTGTATCATTGCTTTCCATTTGCCCCTGACCTGTGTGTTCTACCCACACATAACAAGGAAACTTTTCTCTTACCCTACACTAACAAACCAAACTACATCTCCATATCTCTTCTCTTTCTCACATTTCCTCCTTCATACACTATGCCTAGCTCTCACTCCCCAATCCTGTCCTCACGACCCTGTTCCTTTGTATCATTGTTATCCGGTAGCTCCCTGACTCTATATATACCCAGGTTTTTCGCCACTTACTCGCACTCTTTAATCACACTTCCTTCACAATATCCTGCCACTTATATTATGGCATTCGAAACTCAAGAGTATGCTCTGGCACTTGCCACCATCTACATCTCTCTCTTCTTTTACTCAACCATCCCATTTATATTCTGATACCCTGTCCCTTGTGAGTATGCCTGGCATTTTACCACCATCTCTATCCTGCTGTCTCCTACTCTCTCTCTCTCCTTCTACACTTCCCTCAAGTTTGGTAACTATGTATTTTCTTTGCGATAGTGCATCTGTTTCTGTCTTCATTCCTGATTTCTCTCTCTCTCTCCAACCAGGTAACCTTGTACTTCCTCTACAGCAAGACACCTATTTCTGTCTCACTATCACCTTTCATCATCTGACACAAGATCACCTCCTCCAATGCCTCCTCCCTTCTTGAAAGTTCTTTTTTTGTCTAGCAAGTATTTGGTGACCCTGTCAGTGCAGGTACCACTTAAAAGCACCCAGTCCACACTGTATAGTGGATGGTGTTTGGAAGGGCATCCAGCTGTAAAAATCTTGCCAAAACTGACCTCGCCTGTGCTGCTGAGTGGTTGATGTTAGGAAGGGCTTCCAGCTGTAACAATCCTGCCAAAACAGTCACAGAAGTCTGGTGCAGGCTTCTGCCTGGCCGGCTCTTGTGAAACCATCCCACCCATGCTAGCATGGAAGGTGAGCATTAAATGATGATGACGATGATATATATATATATATATATTGTTTCACTTAGCAGCATGTTGAAGTAGAAAATGTACACAATTTAATGTGTCTTATCTGTTTCAAAATTTTAATTCAGTTTAAGGGGTATGGTTAACATTATATTTATTGTACTATACTAATAATAATTTGATTCATTTAACCAAACTTATTAATGGAAAAAATAATAATTAGTTCAATAAATCATTGTTTGATGAGTTCAACATATCAAGATGGAAAAATCAAATGCCAAATCTGTTCATCTGGCAAAAATTAATTTAGTCTGCTTGTTTACTGTTAGTATTTAATTTTGTTGCTGTAATTTATTTAATCAGAGTCTGGAGCTGGGAACTATACTGAATAATGGATTAACCTTAAACGCCCACCCAGTCATTCATAAAAGTTAGAACAACAGAGCATATACAAGTTGCTGAATTAAAATTGCTAGTTTGTAAGCATTTAATTTCAAGTATGTTTGTTATATCTTAACTCTATTCCAAGTGTTAGATTAACCTTAAATGCCCAACTTTTTGTACAACTTGGAGACAATATAAGTATAGTATTAATAAAGCACTCACCATCGATCCTGTAGTATATGCTAATCTTGTTACTATATCAATTGGACACATTGTATGTGTGAACGTGTACCTCTTTCTCTCTATATATATAATAATATATCATATTATATACATACACACATACATAAATATATATATACATATAGTATACATACATACATACATAGAAAGACACACACACAGAGTTTATTATTTATTCAATTTATTCAATAAAATAACCACAACTTCTTTTTATTTTCTATCCCTGTTTATTTCTGTGTTCCTTTCTGTCGAAGAGTGTAGGCTCGAAACGTAAAAGACTTTCTCACTTCCTGAGCGTTAAACAAATACATCTGTTGTTTACACATCCATCTTCGTCTTTTGTTTTTTGTAAATTCTCACTATATATATATATAACATAAGAAGTGTTAATACTGCTCCCACTGATGAGGACGGGTGACCTGCAAGAGCCCTATGCCAGTGTCATGTAAAAAGCATTCATGCTGACACCAAATAAAAGCATTTGTGTGGGTACCATGTTAAAAGTACACTGTAAAGAGGTTGGCATTAGAAAA
>NC_068981.1:125597132-125599414 GCF_001194135.2 Octopus bimaculoides
TATATATATATATATATATATATATATCAAACTGTTAGTAGTAGATATTAGACCTTGATTTTACCCATATGACTGACAAGCTATATATATATATATATATACACACACACACACATACATATACATATATATATATATATATATATACATACATACAAATACACACACAAACATGTGTGTGCTGTTATTGTTGTTTAGTTTTGTTCTTTTCTCACTTCTATATTTTTGTTTGCAATTCTTAATTCTTTGATTCTTTTAGACTAGAATAAGTGTACAGTAATCTTACTAACCATCCCCACATACTTATCTCTCATATAGAAGCCACAAAAATCCTATAAGAACATCCAAGCTTCCTCCTGAGATAAAATTCATATGGAATTATTTTGGGTCAGAAATCAGAAAGTTAAGTCTCACTACAAAATTAGCACAAGATGAAGTTGCATAGGAAGATACTGAATAACAGACAAGTTCAAAGCTTATTACGACAGAAGGACAAATACTGAAATAACATTAAGAAAAACAATGAATCCCTCCTATATATTTGTAAAGATGTTGGTTTTATTCAGTTTTGACTTGAAAGTGTTAGGTACTTATCACTATTACTCTTGCTGTTGCCTCTGTTGTTGTGTAACTTCAGATTAGCTCTATCATACAACAGGCTCTTGGACAATATACAATGTTTTACCAAGCTGAAAACTATACTTCACACTTCAATATGCTGTGGGTAACTCTATGAGATATAGTGTAACACTCTGGACATACTATATCCTCTCTGCTCAATCTAAATGTACAGCTATAGATCCTAATAGTGACCACAGCAGAGGCAGACAAAGTGCACTCAGAACATCACAGCTACTGCTATTATTGTATTATTGTTTATTCATTTTTTATCTTTCATTTATTTCAATCATTGGACTGGAGGATATGCTGGGGGTACTGCCTTTAAGGGTTTCTTTAGTTGAACAAATCACCCCCAATGCAATACATTTATTTATTTATTTCTAAGTCTGGTACTTATTCTATGTTTCTTTTGCTAAGCTGCTATTATGAGGACATAAACAAACCAACGTTGGTTGTCAAGTAGTGGTGGGGGTGGAGACAAACACAAAGACACAGATATATACATATACATCTGTGTGTGTGTGTGTGTGTGTGTGTGTGTGTGTGTGCAGGTACTTGGCCTAGTGGTTAGGGTGTTGAACATAAAATTGTGGTTTCAATTCCTGGACTGGGTGATGCATTGTGTTCTTGAGCAAAACACTTCATTTCACCTTGCTCTTACATATATTTGTATATGTATGTGTGTATATATACAGGTTGTATATATATTATATAAATTGTCATATAAATTACACAAAAATGAAAATAACATTGGCATCTCATTTTAATAGATATATTTACCAAAATTAAATACTAAAGAGTAAATTTCTTCAATAAAATCACCACGACTTCAACCACAGCCTCCAGATGACTTCGGAATCTCCTGCAACTCTTCTGGACAGTCTCCTTGTTTAAGTTGGTGAATGCTGCTATAAGCCTTACCTTCAGTTCATCTTTGGTATTACAAGGAGTTTTGTTAGTCTCTTGCTCAATTGCACCCCACACATTATAATCAAGGGGGTTGCAGTCTGGGGAGTTAGGTGGCCAGATGTTAGGGGTGATGTGGTCGCAGAAATTGTCTGACAGCCATGACTGGGTTCTCCTGCTTGTGTGGCATGGTACAGAGTCCTGTTGCCAGACATAAGGTCTTCCAGCAGCCACTCTCTTGACCCAGGGCAGCACTACCTCCTCCAGGCACTTGATGTAGGCCTCTGTGTTGAGTCTGAGGCCGTGTGGGAAAATGAATGGAGGCATAACATCACTATCATTAGTGATTAGTCCAAACACCATGATGTTGACTGGATGTTTGATTTTTATCACTCTTGGTACATGTTTTGGGGACATGGCAAGCCAACGGTTGTTCTGTGTGTTCACCATCTAATCACTATTAGACTCATCCAACTCTTTCCGAATTCTCTGCACTGTCCTCAGATTGACACCCAAACACTCTGGAGCTTCCAGTGCAGATGCAAAGCAGTACAACACATTGTTTCCAAATTTCTGGCAGAGTGAATTGCATCATGGTGCTGATTTTCTCACAGACACTGCCCAACTGACCCTACTATACTATGTAGTCAACAAAATCAAAAACAAACAATGCACATGCATGAAATTAAAAATATAAAATGGCAACAATTTAATCATTGAATCCTGTATATATATGTATATATATATATATATAT
>NC_068981.1:125599424-125600558 GCF_001194135.2 Octopus bimaculoides
TTGTATCTACCAAATCTACTCACAGCGTCAGAACTATAGTGAAAGACAATTGTCTTGAAAAAGTTGCTGTACATTGGAATTGAACCTGAAACCACATGGTTGCAAAGAGTGCTTCTTAACCACACAGCATTACCTATGTTGAGTTTTGTTGTCTTTCTTCTTCTTCTCTTCTATGTTTGTTCTCCAATTATCAGTTTCATTAGATAAAGTAACCAGCAACCCCATCATTTGTTTTTATAGTCTTATAACCCGACACAGAAGGACATGAAAAGCCCGTGGGAATTTCCAAACTTTCTCTGATAAATAAATAAATTGTGTATACATCTATTGCTTCCTAAGTCCTAGATCATCTTTATTGTCATTGTCATAATTATTTCAATATCAGTCTGTCCGTGCTGATAAGGTTTGAACTTGTTTATGTATTCAGTATTTTTCCATACAACTTAATCCTGTATCAACTTTATCAGTAAGGCTCTACCTTCTGACATCTAAACTAAACTACTTCTTTACAAGTTTTACCAAGTTTAATTGTACTATGTGCAATTTCTATCATTACTTCACCTCATTCTCTATACATTTTTCATCTATTCACATTATTCTTCTGGACGTTTGATATATATCTTTCTTCATCTGCTTTGGTATGCTTGAAGGAGTTAAATGCTTCTTGTAATTTGAATATTTGCATAAATTGCTGGAGCATTGTACAAACTAACCAACCGTAAATTAAGTGCAGCATCTATTTTAGAGTCATTTGCTACTCTTACCAATATATGTATGAGCAGCATATGTTAAAGTGCAAAAAAATATCTGAGACAAAATAATATAAATCCATAAAATATTCTTACGAATGATAAAAAGGTAGAAAGTTGCTATTATTAAGCTCCTATAACTTAGGGGAATTTTTTCATATTTAAATAATGCTTAGGATTTGTTTGTTGTTTTATTTTAAGATACATAATTTTTCAGAAAATAATTGGATTTAGTATATTCAAATACAAAGTTAGTTATAAAATGTAGCTAAACTGAGAAAAAGGAGTCTGCCTGCCTGTCAGTCTGTGCATGTGCATAAATGCATAAGTACATGCATATTCAAACACACGTGTGTGCACACTTACATGCATATATATATATATA
>NC_068981.1:125600836-125604625 GCF_001194135.2 Octopus bimaculoides
TAGTAGTTCGATTTTAACAGTTGTTTTTTCAAAGCTATAATAGAAGTGACAAAGGAGCATATTCAGCATATTTTGCTTTATGAGTTCAATAAAGGCAACAATGTAACAGAAAGTGTGAGGAATATTAATGCAGTATATGGGGATTAGACAATAAACATAAGCCAGTGTCACCGGTGTTTCTAGAAATTCCAAGCTGGAAACTACAGCCTAGAAGACAAGCCTCATCCTGAAAGATCTGTAGAGCTCAACAAGGACATCCTGCAAACCCCGGTGGAACAAAATCCCATCGTAACTGTCAAGGAACTAGCAGAGAAGCTTAGATTTGGTCACTCAACCATTCATTGACACCTGTGTGCCATCAGAAAGTTAGCAAATTGGGTCAATATGTTCTTCACAAACTTTCCAAGTCTAATTGTGTGCAGAGAGTGAATGTGTGTTCTTCTTTGCTGTCACGTCTCACGAATAAACCTTATTTTTGACCAAATAGTGCCTAGTGACGTGAAATGGATTCTCTATAAAATTGTCAAGCACCGAAGACAGTGGGTAGGAAAAGGAGAAACACCAGCACTCCAGGCTAAAGAAGGTCTTCACCCACATAAGATGTTACCTTTGGTGGGATATAAAAGGTTTAATCCACTTAGAACTTTTAAACCCAAACCAAATGTTAACAAAGGAGATCTGCTGCGAGCAGCTTGAACATCTTAACTCAGTGCTAGAAGGAAAACAACTATCTTTGGTTTCAAGACAAAAGGTGTTCTTCCATCAGGATAATGCTCAGCTACATACAACGGGGATGACATGCCAAAGGCTGGATGCAGTTTGAATGGGAAATGATGCCCCACCCACTATATTCACTGGACATTGCCCCATCTGAATATCATTTATTCCAGTCTTCAAACTCATTTGGACAGAAAAAATATGAATTTTGTAGACAAGATTCAAACAGTACTGGAACAGTATTTTTCACCACGGACAAGTGAATTTTGGAAGAGGGACTTTGCAAGTCTATCAGATAGATGGAAGAGCATTGTAAAAAATGAAGGAGAGTATATTTTAGATTAAAAAAGAACTTTGTTTATCTTAATTTTGAAAAATAAATGAAGTATAAAAGAACTGCATTATTTATGGGATGACCCAGCACACACACACACACACACACTTATACGCAAATTCATAATGTGGTCCATATTTTTTGAGTGTGGTTGTTGCCAGTGCCCCTGGACTAGCTCCTGTACGGGTAGCATGTAAAAAGCACCATTTGAGCATGGCCAATGCCAGTACTGCCTGACTAGCCCTCATGCCAGTGGCACATAAAAGCACCCACTACTCTCTTGGAGTGGTTGGCATTAGGAAGGGCATCTAGCTGTAGAAACTTTGCCAGATCAGATTTGGGGCCTGGTGCAGCCTTCTGGCTCACCAGCCCTCAGTCAAACCGTTCAACCCATGCCAGCATGGAAAGTGGACATTAAACAATGACGATGATGGTGATGATGATGATATACACACACACACACACACACACACATATAGACATGTACACACATACATCATGGCTTAGCTTTGTAAATGAAGTTTCACAGAGGGAGACATCAACATCTGCTATAAGCTTGCTGATGCCTAAAAAGTCCAATTTGGGAACAAACAGGCATGGCCATAGAGACCACATGGGAAAGTAGGCTGATCAAGGCTGGTTGTAGTGCCCCTGTTATTCCTCCTCTCTCTCTTGTCTGCAAGGATAGTCTTACAAGTATTTTCAAAGGAGGCTGTTGTTTGGTAGACAGTGAGATGCCAGGCTTCATGATCAGTGACAAGAACAGTCCACCATCTCATCAATTGCCAAAATAGACTGGCCAAGGCAAACTGTGCATTCAGCAAGTTGTACAAAAGGGTCTGGAATAATAACCATTTGAAGAAAAAGATCAATATCATTGTGTACAGAGCCATCATTCAGACCACCCTTTTGTATGGCTGATAGTTGTGGACCATGTATTGGCACCATCTTCGACTCCTGTACATATGCATAAAGGGTTAAATGCCCCTTTGGTCATGAGTGGCCATGGGATTGCACATAGAAAGTTTCCCTCTGAAGCAAAAGTCTGGGCAAGGTTGTTTTTTTGTGGAAGGCCAGCAGTTGTCCATGCATATCAGTCTTCCCTCTCCACACCACCAATGTTGTCCAAGGGAAAGACAAATGCTAATACAGCTTGGCACCAATGGTGTCATAACTGATTTCTACAACTGACTGAACAGAAGCATTGTGAAACAAAGTGTCTCTCTTGTCTGCAAGGATAATACTGCAAGTATTTTCAAAGAACAAACACAACACACAGCCCAGTTCAGGAATTGAACTCACAACCTCACAATTATAAGTCCAACACTATAACCACTGAGCCATACTTACATATGTATAATACACACGCACACACATTATACTGTAAGTGATCAAGTTTTAGAATAGGAAAACCATGTCTCTGAATGTTATAAGAGGCATTTGATTTGCTGGGCAACAGGGAAGGTGTCTGACTGTGAAACAGTTTCAAAAACTCAACCAACCCATGCTGTCATAGTGGAGCAAATGTAAATTACTGATGATCATGACGATGTTGATGATGATGATGAGGAGGAGGAGGAGGAGGGGTTGAGGATGAGGTGGTGGTGACAGTAGTGTTCGTGGTTGTGGTAGCATGTATATACATATTAGTTAATAAGAGTATTACGCAGTGGTTCAAGATAAGTGGAAATGTAAAGTGTGTACTTTCAGTAAATATACTGTTTAATCCTGCTGCGAAATGTATACAAAGCAATTAAAATACAGGTTTGTATGTTTATATATAAGTGAGATGTCCTAAGTGACTGGTAAAGTGGTATCATTGTCAATATCTTGATGTATGTGTGTGTGTGTGTGTGTGTGTGTGTGCAGAGTTCCCAGTGGAAGATTTATAATAGTGAAAAAATAGAAGAGACATATAAATATATATGTTGTATGTGTGTGTGGGCAGAGTTACATACATACATACATAAATATATATATATATATATATATATATATATATATATATATACACATACATATTTTTATATTATTAATAAAATTATTAACAATATTCTTAGGAAATCAATATTCGAATTTCTGAAAGATGTATGTTTTATATGACACAATAATCATTTTGAATAGTAATTAAAATTAAAACTATACAAAATATAAATGTATATAAAAATATATGCATAAGTGAGTGTAAATATAATTCAATTAAAATATTATGGAAGTCTAAAATGCATCTTACGATCATTTCGCGGATATTATTGCCTTTATAATGTTATCTGATATAGACAAGCATATTGGCAATAATTCAACTCTTCAGAGATATATAAAGTTATTATATATGTGAAAACGAATGGTATACATAATAAAATATGCTATAGGATGATGTTAATTAAAATATTAAAAATTATTAAGAATATTAAAAATATATACTATCCTTTAAGAATTTGTAAATCCAATCCATCGTATAATTTGGAAAATTCATAGTTTTCCTTTTTAGATATTTTATGATATATAGTTTTTGATGTTGGTATATTTTTCAGAATATTTGAGAATCACAGTACATTATTAGAGTAGAGTCCATCTTGTTGTTAGATTTATTGTGTTATTTTGCAATAATTAAATATATAATATAATATTGGTAAATCCTATGAATCACATCCAATATTTAAATGTTCCATCCACTGCATATTTTTCATTATTAAAAAATTTGGTTAGAATTGAGATAAGTATATATAGTTTTTTTT
>NC_068981.1:125606022-125607204 GCF_001194135.2 Octopus bimaculoides
ACTCACTTACGCATATATTTTTATATACATTTATATTTTGTATATTTTTAATTTTAATTATTATTCAAAATGATTATTGTGTCATATAAAACATACATCTTTCAGAAATTCGAATATTGATTTCTTAAGAATATTGTTAATAATTTTATTAATAATATAAATATATATATATATATATTTATTTGCTCATAGTAATAGAGCACTTAATATATATATAGAGATAGATAGATAGATATACATACACACACCTATGCCTTATTACCTGGTCTCATGATGCTTCATCAACCAAGAAGAGGTGGGAGTAGAAGTTTCAGTGAAGGAATTCTTTGCCTCAGAGGACAAGAACTAGTAGCAGTGTGGGTTCAAAGAACTGGCAGAATGGTGGCTTTTGATGGTGCAACACAATGGCCTCTACTTTCAGTGTGAGCCTACTTTTGCTGTAACCTTTGACAAATAAAGCAAATAACTTACCAAAATATTGCAAAACTTTTGGCTCTCCACTGCATTGCACTGCATTGCACTGCACTGCACTGCACTACACTGCAATACATACATACACACACACATACATATTTATATTTGTATGCTTGTCATATGTTTAACAGGAATACATATACTTACTTCAAGGTTTCAGGCAATTGACCTTTTATCATAGATTGTATTCATTAGCCGATTGAGTAGGAATGAACTTTAAGGCAACCCTCCTGATGCAAGATGAATGACACTTGACATAAGAGACTAGGCAACCTTCTTGAAGCGTGCTGAGTACTGTTCAAAAATCATTCAAGTTATCAATGTATCATATGATGAACATACAGTAGATAGCACACACTTCTGATACCAGAAAGTATTGAACGTTTCTGTATTCTTTGTCTCTAAATAGACAAAACTGTATATATGTGTGTGTGTGTTAGAGAGAGATAGAGAGAAAGTCTGTATGTGTGTATATGTATCTACGTGTGAGTGTGTGTGTGTGTGTATGTGTGTGTGTGTGTGTGTGTATTGTTGTATTTTGGGGTGGTCATTGTTTTTTTGTTTTTTTTTGCCAAATAAACACATGCACTATATAGTTGTGCTTCGCCCATTTACTACTGTTCCTATTTTAACTCAATGTCTGGAAATCTTTTGTCACACATCTTCAGTGACACTTTCCGTCCTCATGTGTGCTCCTGCTCTGCTTCG
>NC_068981.1:125607214-125611370 GCF_001194135.2 Octopus bimaculoides
ATTGTTTTTTTGTTTTTTTTTGCCAAATAAACACATGCACTATATAGTTGTGCTTCGCCCATTTACTACTGTTCCTATTTTAACTCAATGTCTGGAAATCTTTTGTCACACATCTTCAGTGACACTTTCCGTCCTCATGTGTGCTCCTGCTCTGCTTCGAGAACGGACTAAGCAGAGCAGGAGTACACATGAGGATGAAAAGTGTTGCTGAAAAGGTCACAGATGTGTGACAAAAGATTTCTGGACAATGGACATGAGTTAAAATAAGAATAGTAATAAATGGGCGAAGCACGGCTATATAGTGCATATGTTTATTTGGCAAAAAAGAAAAAAAAAATTACCACCCCAAAATACAACAATATCTGTTTCAACACATGGTTTCACATCAGAAATTTTGCAACACAAATTCATAAACACACATACACACACATATTGGTTGACAGACTTGTCAGGGCATCAGGATAGAATACTTTGCCATATTTGTTCCATCCCTTGTCACACAGCTCAAATCTTGCCAAGGTCAACTTTGCCTTTCATCCTTTTGGAATGGAGAAACAAAGTACCAATCCAGTACTGGTATTGATTCTTCCTTTTCTTTCTATCATTCCCTTTTCCTTTCTCTTTCTCTCTCTCTCTAGAAGAAATCAACTATAATCACACAAGAGAAGAATGGAATCTGCCTATTTTAAACACCATTCCTAACCCTAACCCTTACAACTCTCTCACAATTCAAGAAGCCAAAGCAAACCAACACACAGACAAATATGTATATTAACATGCATGTGAGCATGTGTGTGTGTATGCGTGTGAGGATTGATAGTCTGAGATCTCAAATACAACCACCACTCTCCGGCACAGACTACAGTTTTGCATCACAGCCATATACTCTGACATGCTATTGCTGTCTTTTTGCCCACAAATCCATCTGCATTTTACCCAGCCTCTGACTATAAGGCCAAAGTATTAAAATTTTTGTCATCTGACCACCATCACGAGATTTTGGTAGACTCTTATATTTGAGTGACTGAACAATTCATTCTATGAGTCACCTTACTGATCCACAGCATTTAACGGATTGGTGTCAGCCACCCTTTGGGTCTGCATTTCACTGACATACAACACAAGTGGCCAAACCAGGGTCTTTAGAAGTTTCAGCTGATACTTTTCACTGAAGCTGCAGTCTTTCCATATCATTTTGAGTGACTTCAATGCTAATCTTCCTGCACAAAGACCACTATTTTGGTCAACAATGGAACACAGGTATGTTAAAAAGCCATTCTGGGGAACATGAGCCCTGGCATTGTATGCAAAGCTGCCTTAGTTCGCTGGTGGTTGTCATAATCTATCTATATATTCTGCATAATTCTCAATGGAATAATCAAAAAGGCCACTGTTCAATAAATGACTCAATACACAGCTAATGTAGAGTGTAAATTCTGTGATACGAAATATATGACTGTTTTGTATTCATAAACTGTTTCAGTGTTTTTAGCACAAACTCTCTGAAGTCAAATTTCTAACCTTAGATGAGATGCAAAAAGAACATTGAAAGCAGTATAGAGCTGAAAGAAAATACCTTGGGGAAGCATTCCGCATGATGTGTATGTAAATATAGATGGTAAATCTTACATATGTAATAAAGTAAGTCGAAAAGTATCATTGCAAGGAAAATATCAGTTCTTGCTGATATTTTCCTTGCAATGAGAAGACAAAAACTCCCTCAAGTATTTAACAGATCTTATAATAGCAAGCAACAGAGATAATTCAATTACTATCAGCCAACTCAGATTTTTGGAAAATTAATGACATTTCACTCAGGGGTGGATCTCGTCTTTAAAGCCAGTGTAAAAACAATGGCTATTTTTAAATCTTGCTAGATCTCATCAGTATTTATATATACGTATGAATGCATGCATCTATGTATTATGTATGTATGTATGAACATATGTATGAACATATGTATGTGTGTGTATATATATGTGTGTGTAGTGTGTGTGTGTGTGTGTGTGTGCACGCGTACGTGCCTCTGTGTGTGTGTGTTTTTATGAGAGAGGGGGAAAGAGAAAGAGATGAACATACACAAAAATTTTCAACAGACTTAGAAGTGCTTAAATATATACCAACTGGAAAATATGAAAGGATATAAAATGTATAGAGTTAATGTCTTCTTTTTCCTTTGTTTCCCAATAATTTCCTCTAAATATTTCCAAAAGTTTACTCTCCCCACCCAATAAAAAGAAAAGATGACTCAAAGTTTTTACCAACACTGGAAATTTCCACTTACAAAAAATACAATTTTATTTTGAAAAACATATTTTCTATTTTAAATTTATGTAGTTATAGTCATGGAGGGCCATATTTTTACTCTAAATATCACTGGTTTATTTTAAATCAAATTATTAACATTTGTGTGCACATGTATGACTGAATTCTTGTTTAGTTGTAATTGTGTTTGTTTTTCTGTACACAAATTTTTCTGTACATACTTCAACACACACACACACACACACACACATTGGTATGTGTTTGCTTCATGTGTGCATTTCTTTTGTTATATGTGTGTATTTCTAGGATTGTGGTTCAGTGTGTGAATATATGTCTATAAGTCTGATGCATATGCACTTGTCTTTGTATGTATATTTCTATAGTTACGTGTGTATTGTGTGCATTTCTATATGTATATGTCTAGGGTTTTTTTCATGTGTGAATATGTGATTGCATCATTCCAGGTGTTTATTTTTATGAGTCTATATGTACGTTACTGAGTGCATGCTTCTGTGTATATGTATGTATGTATGTATGTGTATATGTATGTTAAGTGCATGTTTCAGTTCATTGTGAGTGTACATTTTCATGTGTGAAACAATTTTCTTTAACTGTATAAATAAAAAAAAGGAAGAAAACGAAAGTAGGATGAAGACTCTATTGAATAATCATATAGATTTGTAAGGTGTTAACTCAGTTACACAAATAACTACATAATGTCTCTCTGCGGAAATATATTGATATGTAACTTCCAACATCTTGGAATTGTACCAAATCATATTGATGAAGTATTAAGCAATGCCATAAGAATAAAAGGAACAAGTTCGCCAATGTTTGACTTTGCAAACTTGATGAATACAATTGGATGAAGAACAACAAAAATAAAGATAGAGAACTGTCTTAAGCATTATGAAATATTTAATTTCGTGCTTCAACATTCTAAGTTTGAAAACTGTCGGAGCTATTGTTTCTCATTTGAATAAAATACAGCAGGCCAATGGATGACAGAAATGATGAAAAGTCAGATAAAAATAGTCATGAGCATGGCTGTATCGTTAAGAAGCTTATTTTGTAACTAGATGATTTCAGGTTCAGTCCCACTGTGCAGCACCTTGGGCAAGAGCCTTCTACTACACCCTGAAGCTAACCAATGCTTTGTGAGTGAATTTAGGAGATGGAAACTGTGTAGAAGCCCATCATGTGTGTGTGTATTTTTGTTCTCCTCACCCCACTGCAGGACGACTGTCATTGGTTTGTTTGCATCTACTAAGCAGTTCAACAAAAACACCAACAGAATAAGTACCAAACTTAAAATAATCACTGGGATTGATCTGTTCAACTAATACCCTTCAAGGCTGTAACCCCAGCATGGTCACAGTCCAATGACTGAAACAAGTGAAAAAAAAAAAAAAGAATTTCTGGTGGTATAGAATTATATTTCTTTATATTCTAAGTTTTAATCTGGTCAGAGTATACTTAACCTTTTGTTTCTATGGTGTCTTTATTTTATACACTAATTTGTAAAAATTATAATTTTGAAATTTAGAGAATACTAGCAGTATAACCCGACGTTGTCCGGGTGTGACTTATTACGCCATCTACGAAAAGT
The DNA here is from genome assembly GCF_001194135.2 of Octopus bimaculoides. NCBI lineage: Eukaryota > Metazoa > Mollusca > Cephalopoda > Octopoda > Octopodidae > Octopus > Octopus bimaculoides. The sequence continues at coordinate 125,611,089 of NC_068981.1, forward strand.
CTTGCTAGGTGAAAATCAACTAAAAAAAGAAAGCCTTACAATGAAAAAACCCTTATGATGTAAATATGTTCATAATTCAAAAGACGAAATTAATAGGGAAAGTCTGAAGGCTGTTTTGTGTAACATTATTAAGTGTACGTAAATTTCATCCGTCTAATTGGCTATACAAATGCTTGTGCAAAACAACTTTTTGCGCTGCCTTGATTATACATAGCAGGGTAATTCCTTTTTGCAGGAGCTAGGACGGCAATTTGTGATGAAGCAATTGCTGGCGATCTGTGG
>NC_068981.1:125612024-125612355 GCF_001194135.2 Octopus bimaculoides
CACCTGCCTGAAGCCGCCGTTGTGGGAAAAATTTTAAATAATAATAATAATAAATAAATAATAATAATAATGACCTCTGCTGATCAAACTCCCAAAGCACAACTAAGTCTTAAGTGTATATATATATATGGGCAACACACACAGTAAATAAAAAAGATGTTAGTAAGTAAAATTGTTTTAAAAAAGATTGTTAAATTTTCAGATTAACACCCATACGATTTTCACTACAGTGTTAGGGTTAGGGTTTGTTAGGGTTAGGTAGGTAATGATGTGGGTGGTAATGTCAAGATTTACGAAAAGATTTTCAAAAAAAACTCAGTTTGTAGGGAAT
>NC_068981.1:125613540-125619762 GCF_001194135.2 Octopus bimaculoides
CTACCTCAACCCTGACCTTACAAACATATGACCAAAGATGTTTAAATCATGACCACTCCCTCTTTTGTAAACACCATTTCCTAACAAAACTGACTTTTTGCCTCATCAGTTTTTGTTTTTAATTAATCATAAAACGATATTTCAATCACAAAAAAAAAATTAATTTTCTTTAGTGGTTGTTGTTTTAGTTCCATTTCACTTTTGACCAAGCACACTAATGACCATCCCATCTTTTGTTCGAGTACAGTGTACTTCAAGCTACATTTTTCAATGAGCCCTTCTTTTTTTAAGACAACTGAGGAGTGGCCCCTAGTCTTTTTGATGTCAAGGTGCACTGGAGATCAAGCATTTTCTATTATGGCCCTCAATCAATCAAAGCCTTTTGAGTGGATTTGGTTGGCAGAAACTGAAAGCTTGCCATTCATGTGTGTGTGTGTGCATATATAAATATATATATATATATGTATGTATGTATGTATGTATGTGTGTATACATATGCATGTGTGTGTGTGTGCACATGTGTGTGTATGTGTGTGTCTTCTTGCTTTGACATCACATGATAATTGCAAGCAAGTATCACCATCATGCAAGCAGTGTCTTTCATTTCCAATCTTCCATGAAGACATGCCTCATCATGAGGAAATATTACCTTACTTTGAAACAGGTGAGGGTTGGTGATAACAAATGTACTCAACTGTAAAAAAATCCACCTCAACAAATTCCATGACCCATGCATGCATGAAAAAGTGGACATCAAAATGATGATGTCTTCATGTGGTAAGTTAAAAATTACCAACACATTTTGTAAATTAAAAGAAAGAAATGTTTTATAATCTTAAAATTTTGAGAATATATAGAAAACTATTTTTGCCTTGATTTATTAATCATTTCATTACTACAATTCTGTTGAAATATGCTTTCTTTCTTTCAATTAATTTTTGAAATAAAATAAAGAAGAATTTTGCAAAATAACTTCATCACTATTAAACTGGTGTTTGAAACAAATTAACATGAAATTTTGATAGGTTTTAATTTATATTACTTCAAACAGAAAGTTTGTATTATAGAGCTAGGGGCAGTCTCATGTTGGTTGGTATTAAAAGAGTTAATCATACTTTTGTATAACAAATTTATTAATAACTCATTTTTGAAAACTATTAACAGTCACTATGGATTTTCTAAAACCTTAACCCTTTAGCAATTAAACCAGCCATATCTTGTCTAAATATTTTATCTGTTTTATGTTCAACCTAGCCAGATTCGGACTCTCACATTTACCCTACAATGTCATTCGAAAAATAAACAATCATTTCATCAAAATCTCATAGCTACAAAATAATAATTGACTAAATGCAATGATACTACCAGTTCAAATATGCTTGTGGCATGTTTGGATTAATAAACAAGCCATTCACTGTGTTTTGTTATGGAGAAAATTTCTTGCTGTTGACAGTGGTGTAAATTCACCTAAATCAGTTTGCAGCCCCTGCTTTCTAGACTGTGAGATGCAGCATTTTGAAGTATTTGGTCACAGACACTGGGCGGAGGGCACTGTAAACTGATGAGAGTGATTCTCTAATAGTATTTCAGTCAGTATATGAGGGCTGATAACACTACACAGCAGCTCACCATAAGTAAATTACTAAGAAGGAACGTTAAAGTAGTGATATGTATAAATGCAATGTTACTACAAGTTCATTTATGCTTGTGGCATATTTGGACAAATAAACATGTCATTCACTGTGTTTTGTCACAGAGAAAATTTCTCGCTAAACAGTGTGAATCAATAAGTATTACATTTGACAGAGTAATGTGAATTCTAAAGGGTTAAATTATATTTTAAACATTTGTGTAGGCTTATTCCCCATATTTTTAGTCTGTAGGTAGCCACAACAAGACACACATCAGGCATTCCATTCATTTTCCAGCTCAAAGAGGCAAGCCTCGTTCTATGCTCAGGTCAAGGCATAGAATGCAACCCCCAATATCAGCAGCAGGGCCCGACATCATATGCTAGTTTACCCCCACTGCATTATGCTGGTTCCATACCTCTTTGAGCAACATCAAATTCACTCATCTGTCCACAAACACTCTCTAAGTTTACTTATCATTTATAAACTCTCTTGCCTCTCTCACTCCAACACCTCTAACCACCAAAGCTTTCCTCACTCCATCCATCCACACAAACCGAGGTCTGCTTCTGGTTCTGCTGTCTACCACTTCTACCTTCATCACCCTCCTTACCATTTGCTCCTCATCCATCTTCTTCATGTGGCCAAGCCACCTCAACATTCGTCTATCCATTTTGGTTGTTAGTTTTTCTCTCATTCCTGTTCACCTTCTCATCCTGTCCGTCCGTGTCACATCAGCCATAGCCCTCAGCCCCATCTAACATTGTCAGCATATTCACACCCTCATACACACCTCTTTTTGCTTTCATACTCAACCTTTTATCTCTCAGCATATCTTTCACAACTCCAAGTATCTTACTCCCCTCCCTCACTCTGTATCCCACCTCCTCAGCCAATCCCACCATCCACCATCACATGTGATCCTAGATACTTGAAAACACTCATCTCCTCTAACACCTCACCATTTATACTCACATCCATCCTACCAGCCCTTCCATCTCTCGAACATCTCACCACCTTACTCTTAACTACATTCACTTTCAGTTTCTTCCTCTCACACACTCCTCCAAACTCCACCACCAGTCTCCTCAGTTGCTCTTCTGAATCCACCACCATTGATGTATCATCAGCAAGCAACAACTGACTCACCTGCCATTTCTCTCCATTTTCTCCCACCATTTGGGTTCCCCTACCAAAGGTTCTAGCATTTACCTCTTTCACCACACCATCCATATATAAATTAAACAGCCACAGAGACATCACACAACCCTGTCTTAACCCCACCTTCACATCAAACCACTCACTTCACCACCCACCCTAACACATGCCCTACTTTCTCTATAAAAACTCTGAACAGCTCTCAACAATCTACTATCTATTCCATACAACCACAACACCTGCCACATTGCATCCCTATCCACACGGTCATATGCTTTCTAAGGTCCATAAAGACCCAATACACCTCCCTCCCTTTTGCCAAAAACTTCTCACACATCCGCCTTACTACAAATATCTGATCTGCACACCTGCTTCCACTCCTAAAACCACACTGCTCCTCCCCTAGTACACTCTGTCTGGTTTCTTGCCCTATCAATCAGAATTCTCTCATACAGTTTACCAACCACACACAACAGACTTATACCCCTAAAAATTTCCACACTCACATTTATCCCCTTTCCCCTTGTACAATGGCACTACGCAGGCACTGCGCCAGTCCTTTGGTACTCTTCCAGCTATGTAACAAACATTCATAAGCCTCACTAACCATTCAATCACTGTCACTCCTCCTTTCTTTAGGCATTCCACTGTACACTCATCTATACCTGGCGCCTTCCAGTTTGCCATCTTCCACAAGGATTCCCTCACCTCTTCTCTTCCAATTGCACTATAGTTCCATTCCCCAGCAACAGGCATTCTTCTCTCTCCTCCTACAGCCACTATATTTGCCTCCCTAACATCCTCCACATTTAACTAGTCTGGTGGCCAAAGGAATTTGAAGTTCCTGCTCATAAATTAGTGCAGATTATAAAAGGTTCTGGATCATCAGTATCTAGAAAGTTGGTATTGTACCTGCATCCTTGCACTCCTTTAATCTAAGATAAAGATTTTGATATTTTTTTTTAGGCACAAGTGTGGTTATGTGGTTGAGAATTCTCAACTACATGGTTTTGGATACACTCTCACAGCATGACACTTTGGGGGTCAATAAAAACATTGTAAGGAGATTTGGTAGATAGAAACTGAAAGAGGCCTGTTGTACGTGTGTGTGTGTGTGTGTGTGTGTGTGTGTGTGTGTGTGTGTGTGTGTGTGCATGCATGTGTGCATGTATGTGTGTGAGCATATGTATGTTTGTGTCTCCTTGCTTTGACAGCGTATGATAGTTATAGATTACTGTCACCAATATATACTGATTGGCAAAGGTTCAGTTACTAACATATATTTCCTACTTTTCTGTCTGCTTCTTCAACTCCTTCTGCAGTGATCATTGGCTAGTACTGAGCTATATGTATATATACAAACAATCCACACAAATACAAATTCACATGATGCATCATCTCTTCTTTCTCATCTTTATTATGCCTCATTCCGCAATTTCTACTCTTAACAGCTTTTTTGCCAATCCTAGTCCTCTTACATTCTCTTCTGTTCATGTTTTCTCCTTGAACATCAATTTACAGATGGATAATACAGAGAATTATGTGCATATATAATCAATTGTTTCATCAAATTCACCACATACTTGACATAATCCATTTCAATCTCTTATTTATTTTATTATTTTATTATTTTTTTTTTTTTTGAAGGGTGAATTTTCAGGGGCTTTTTTGTCTTTTTATTTTTTTTAATAGCAGCAAGCATGGGGACATTGAACTTGAGCTGCAATTATAAGCCCTTCTAATAATATCTTTAATTTCCTGCTGTCTAGTGTTTCATTCTGGCTTATCAATCTGTTTAGAGTATTTTCCTAAATTGTTAAAGTGTTGATAAAATGCCTTGTATTTATTCTGGCTCTTTCCATTCTAAATTTAAACCATGCCAAGGTCAACTTTACCTTTTATCCTTCCAGGATCAATAAAATAAAATGCCATTCAAGTACCTTGGTCAGTATAACTGACCAAGGTACAACTGCTCATTCAAAATTTCTCGCCTTATCTAAGAAATTATCATTATTGTTATTAGTAAAATAATTAATTCTCACTTTGGAACAAAGAGGAGGGTATACAACTCCTTAAATCCTCCCCTGCATATAAATAATATTTATTTTATTGACATCAGTGAAAGACAAAATCACTTTCAACCATATTCTAATGAAATGAAAAGAAAATGAAGAAAAGTCATATCTCCAAACACATTGGGTTACTAGGCATCAATGAAATATATAACTTCATGTAGAGATTTAAGATAGAAAGCCATTACCTTGTTGCCTACTGTGGGAGGAACCGAAGCCAGAACTACATAAAGCTTATGACAGCTCAATAGAATTGTATTTCTCATTGCAAAGAGCATTGAAATGTAATCCAATATATGTCTATTTGCAGCTGGACAAACTGGGATGCAAATATTTAACTACTTGTGTTTTCTAACAACAGAAAGCAATATACAAGATATGAACCACTGATCTGTTTACTTTATTTTCCATGGAGTTTATTTTTTGAAAGAATCATGAAAGTGTTGAGAAAACCAATATTTTTTTTAAGCTTTCCATTCCCTATGGAGCATAAGCCATCAACAACTTTTCTCCACTGTTCTCAACTATAACCTGTCTCTTAAGGCCTTCTCCCATGTCTTGTTGATTTTGAATTGTCATCGACTTTCCATAACTTTGCATTTTCCTAGGTAGGAGTGTACATCCTATGCAAATCCATTTTTACCTCTAGAAAGAGGTGGCCTATATTAGACTGGCCTCTATCCTTTGACCTGTCCATCATAGGCAACCCTACCAAGCGCTTGTGCTCTGTTGACATAGCTCTCAAGGTCACTGAGAACACAAGTCACCACACAGCAACAAGGAATGGAGTTTGTGGTGGGAAGACAAAATACCTTGCAGTATTTGTTCTGAGTCTTCTAAGTTTAAAATCAGCTAAGATCAATTTTGTTCTTCATAATCTGGTAGTTCACTATGTATATAAATGAGAATCAGTGAAAAAAGGCATTTCAAAGATGGTCTACAGATACAAATATTAAAGAACTTCTGGAACTTTTCCCTTTCAATGGCAGATCGAGAAATTAATTTTTTGTAACTAAACGCTTTCAGACTTCAGACACTGGTAGAATGTGTCATATAAAACATCTTTTACTTAGTGTTGTTGAGAAAAGTAGCTGTAAAACAGGAAAAGAAATCTAAAAGCAGTAGAAGTGCACAAATGATTATGGTGGTGCCATGAAGTAAACATGCTTCAGATACACTCGTTTATTCATACAAACGTAACTGAGATGAAATATGTCATAAATAACAGTGACAAACGAAATATACACTGCCAGAAGTTGTTATACATATCATTAATTGGTTGAAATTACCTAAATACGACAACTTTAACACGAAATAACTTTGAAAAATATAAACTTTTCTCAACAACACTAAGAGTAAAA
>NC_068981.1:125619772-125628357 GCF_001194135.2 Octopus bimaculoides
TAGTGTTGTTGAGAAAAGTAGCTGTAAAACAGGAAAAGAAATCTAAAAGCAGTAGAAGTGCACAAATGATTATGGTGGTGCCATGAAGTAAACATGCTTCAGATACACTCGTTTATTCATACAAACGTAACTGAGATGAAATATGTCATAAATAACAGTGACAAACGAAATATACACTGCCAGAAGTTGTTATACATATCATTAATTGGTTGAAATTACCTAAATACGACAACTTTAACACGAAATAACTTTGAAAAATATAAACTTTTCTCAACAACACTAAGAGTAAAAGATATTTTATATGACACATTCTACCAGTGTCCGAAATTTGAAAGTGTTAAGTTACAAAAAATTAATTTCTTGATCTGCCGTTGAAAGGGAAAAGATCCGAACTTCTCATAATACACAACTCTCAGAAAATAATCAAATTGGTGATACATTAATCTAGTCTATCTATTCATTCAGAGAAATATGTTTTCAATAGAAAAAAATGATATTATTAAACGGTCTTTTTTGCTTTACTTAATTACTACTAGCGGACGTTAAACAATGATATTTAACGACATGTATAGTATATTGTGGAATTTATTTTATTTCAATATCAAAGTTAACACCATATTATGTTTCAACCAGAATTGTTTACTCCACTTTTTAAACAGATAATAAAGCTTAATTCTTGTGAGTTAAATGCTAAATTGCCGATGTTATAGTCAAACGAATCAATTTTAATAAACATTAATTCTTAGCTATGTTCGTACAAATTAAATAATCGCATTATTTTCAGTTATTTTTTTTTTATCTGATCAATAATAAAATTCTATTAATCTTATAACTAATAACATAAATGTTTCACAGATGTCTTCCTCAACAATGAATAATAAAGTCCTTATAACTGGGTTATTTTATACTTTAAAATGCAGAAGTCAGCTGAAGAAATTCTTCATACATCTCACTCCTTTTATCCTTGCAAAGATTAAATGAATGGCATATCAAAAGAGTGTCCTCTATAGACTAATACTTCACATGGACAGCAATCCATATCAAGTGTAAGCAACTCCTCACCTGTAGATAATATTTTATCTATGTTCAGATTTGAAACTCTCTGTTAACAAAGTATTTAAAAACCCATTAAAAAAAAAAAAACAATGCCTAATCTCTGAAACTGAAACAGTAATGCAATATAATTGCATACCAGTGGTTTTATGATTAAGGTTTGTTTCACAACCATATGGTTCTGGGTTCAGTTCCACTGTGCAGCACTTAGGAAATGTCCCTTCTAATATAGCTCCAGGCCAACCAATGCCTTGAGTGAATTTGATAGACAGAAACTGTGTGGAAGCCCATATATATATATATATACTTACATGTGTTTGTGTATGTGTATCATATCTATGACTATCTACTGATCTATCTATACACACACACATGTGCGCACGTGTGTGTGTGTATAGATATATGGGTGAGTTTGTTTGTCCTGTGCCCTTTGCTGTTTGATAACTGGTGCTGGATTGTTTATGCCCCTGTTACTCAGTAATTTGGTAAAAAGTATAAGACTTCAGAAAAATTTGTGTGTTGGGGGCAATTTGATCAGGGAAACCCTTCAAGGCAGTGCCCCAGCATGGCTGCAGCTAACAGCTAAGAAAAGTAAAGGAATAAAAGACAAAAAGAATGAATAACTAGAATTAAGGAGGTTTTTTTTTTTTTTCTCAGTTCAATTTTGAGCCTGCAGATTCTTATGCAATAACAATTTGACCCTAGTGCTGAAATGGTTCCTAACCACTAATCTAAAATAACTAATAATTCACAGGACTGAAGCACACAGTAGGATAATGTATTACAGAACTACCCAACTTCTACCAACACAAGGATATCAGCACAATATTGGTCTCAGATTTAGTCACAAGGTCAGTAAATTTGGGGGAGGGGTTAAGTCAACTACATTGACTCCAGTGCTCAACTGGTATTTGTTTGATCAAGCCTGAAAGAATGAAAGGCATAGTTAACTTCGGCGAAACTTGAACTCAGAACAAAAAGATGGATGAAATACTGCTAAGCAGTTTACCCAGCATGTTAACCATTTTGCCAACTCGCTACCTTATATCAGGACAATATCAATGAATATAATAACAATGAATAACAATGATTAGCATGTCATTTTCTATAGAGAATTAAAAGCTATAGTGATTATTATACTAATTAAAAAAATTCTAATCTATTAGTCACCTTGCTTGACATTAAATCTCCTCTGTATTTTGAGTGAAAATGTTTTTTTGTCATTGTGTGGTGGGAAGTTTGTTTCCCAGCCACATGGTTGTGGGTTCAGGCCTACTGCGCAGCATCTTGGGCAAGTGTCTTCTATTATAACCCTGGTCTGACCAAAGCCTTGTGAGTGAATTTGGTAGATAGAGATAAGAGAACATGAGAATAGATGTTCATTTATTTTATCTTTTACTTGTTTCAGTCATTGGACTGCAACCATGCACAGCCTTGAAGAGTTTTTTGTTGAACAAATCAACCCAATATTTATTTTAAAGCCAGCTGCTTAATCTATTGGTTTCCTGTGCCAAGCAGCTTAGTTATAGAGAAGCAAGCTAACCAACACCAGTTGTTAAGCAACTGTGGGGATGAAAAACAAATACACACACATATATATATACATATATATATATAAACTGAACCACAAAAGAAATATCACACACATTCTAAACAGAAACCGGTTTATTTACAGACTGCACTAGCATTGGTTGAAGAGTGCTAGTTAAGAAACCATTCTTTCCTAATGATAAAATGTCATTTCCTGAAACATGTTTCACGTGGTGTCATGTGATGATGGAGTGTCCTGGATCCAAAGAGATGAACTCAATATCTTATGTGACCACCATTAGTGTTGATTACCACCAGGCATCTTCTGTACATTGAATGCACCAAACAATTGATGAAGGCCATGGTGATAGCAGCCCACACACTTTTAAAACTTGCAGTGAGTTGTACTGCAGTTGTCAGCCTTGGACAGATGTCATTTAGCCTTCTTTGGATTTCATCCCATAGGTGCTCCATGGGGTTCAAGTCCGGACTTAGGGCAGGTCATGGCAGTGTCTGAATGTTGTACTGTTGGAGAAAGTCTGTATGGGCATGGGCATTGTCATATTGGAACACATGATTCTGATGACGAGCAAAATATGACACTTGATCAATGTAGCTAGCAGCAGTTACTCCATTGCCCTGGCCTTAGCCAATGTTTTGGATGACCACCAGTCCAAGTTTCTGTTTAAGTGCAATCCTGCCCCATACCATGATGCTCTGTCCTCCCCATGAGTCTCTCCACCACACAGCCATCGGCATGATGTTCACCCTTTCTTCTCCAAACCCTAGCTCTGCCATCTGCCACAGAAATGGAATATCAACTTTTATCAGTGAAGACTACAGTCCTCCACTGCTGATATCACCAGTTCTGACGTTTTTGAGGCCACTGCAGACATGCCTATCGATGACAATCTGTGAGGGTGGGACCCATAGCTGAACATTGACAAGACAAATTGAAAGATCTTAGATGGCGGTGAACTGTCTCTGCACAAATGGGTCTGTAGTGAGTCCATATGGTCTACCTAGCTGATGCCGTTGCCCTCCGGAATCAGTCTTGCAAGTGCTGCTGGTGCAGGTGGCGATCTTGACATACCGTTGTAACCCTCGGTTGGCCACTGCATGGATGATCATCCATGCTGTTTGTGGCATTGTATCATTCCCTCAGCTGCTCAATTGTCCGAATGCTGCAGCTCAAATCATTAGAAATGACTCACGGACATTGACCATCATGGAGATGTTCAATGGCTTGCTCCCACTGATTTCGTGTCAGTCTTGGCAAGCTTGCTGCATTTGAGAAACGAATGACAGGCTGGTAAATTTGGGTGCGCATGCATCATGTTTTTCATAAAGATGCACTCTCGAGCATTACCATGTTCATGAAAAGTGGGCGAGTTTGAACCCTACATGCAATCCTTGTATTTTCAAAAGAGAGTGGTGTTGCGGGTCAGTGACATCTTTTTGATGTCAAATTACCTAGAAATGTGATAAAATCCATATCATCTCAACATCATGTGTGAAATAAATAATCTTTTACAGTGTGACATTTCTTTTGTAATTCAGTATATATGTGTGTGTATGTGTGTGTGCGTGTATATATACACACACATACACACTCACAATAGGCTTCTTTCAGTTTCCCCCAACCAAATCCACTCACAAGGGCCTTGGTTAATCCAGGGCTATAGTAAAAGAGATTTGCCCAAGGTGTCATGCAGTGGGACTGAACCCAGAACCATGTGATTGGGAAGCAAATTTCTTCCCACACAGCTGTGCCTATCCATTCCACATGTTACCATTGGTTTGAATGGCAGACATGTTTGAGGCAGGAATTCACGGCTAAATGCTCTTCCTGTTGCCATTTCTTACCGGTGTTTCAAGTAATGTGCTTTTTATTTCACATATCTTTAAAAGTTCAGTGTGACAAGTCATAATGTCAGCAAGGAAAGTAAACATCCTTCCTAATTTTGTCCAAGTGAACCTGTGGAATATCAGTCAATATCTATGTACATTCACACACACACACACACACACACAATGGGCTTGTAACAATTTCCAACAACCAAACTCAATCACAAAGCATTAGTTGGCCCACAGCTATTGTAAAAATCATTTACTTTCTAATATTTTCTTCTAATGTCATAAATTTTAACGTTAAAATCCCCTTTAGGGTGTTATTTTGTTTCAGTCTTTTTGTTTTGATAATATAAATACCAGTAATACAATGGAGTCATTTGAGTCAGCTACATCTTTTACTCTGCATGACTTCATGCTAAGTCAAAATAAACTTTTTTGAATTTTACGAAATAACTTAACAGTTCAGCAAAAGAGACTGATTGAATAAGTACCAGGCTTTAAGAAAAAAGTACTGTGGTTGATTCATGTGACTAAAATTCTGCAGTTTAATGAATGAAACAAGTAAAAGATAAAAGATATTGCTGGTCATATTGTACAGTGTCCATAAAATTTGTAATTCTGAGATTTAGTTCAGTATCAATATAAGTTACTGTAGTTTATAACCATAATTCTTCAATGGAATTCTCTTATTTCCTTCCTTAATTTTATTCACAACCTCTTAGATACAGAAATATGAAAATTTTAAAATTTTACAACAAACAGCTATTTGATATTTCTAAGACATTTTCTCTTTGGAAATTTAATCAATTTCCTCCAATCTGCTTCACTGTATCGACTATTGGGATATTTAGCTTTGTAATATTCTGAGAAATCTATGAAAATTGTTAACACAGCTGATATTTTTGGCTTGTTCTCGTATGGTTGGTTATGTTTTATATTTGAACAGTGACACTGAAAGCTATCAGTTATTTTTCATATTCACTTTGTTCCTACTGAGATTAAAATTGAAAACATTGAATTTTTTTTTCTTCTTAACATCGTCCCAATATCAGTAGTGATATTTCAAGTCTATTTTTTTTTACTTCTGATGATGTGGGTTAACTGGAGTATCATAAAATTTTATATTTTATATTGTTGACCACATGGCTGAGTTCAGTGAAATTCTTACTATGATAACTTTTGTACTGGGGAAGACATGTAACTATGTTTGTTTGGCTGATTACATATTCCATTCCTGCTTCACAGATGAGTGAGTTGGAAGGGTGTTCAACTGTAGAGACAATGTGAGAATGTCCATATTTACACACCCTGTGCTCTCAATGAAAAACTATTGTAAAATACTATAAAGTATGAAATAGAAGAGAGAAAATTTAATTTACTGAATTATAATTTATTCTTGGCAATATTCCATCAATTCTTAAACTGCTTGAATTGATTCATATTAATGTAATAGCTTGTATATTTTTAGAAAATTGAATCTTTTAAAATTAAACCATGTTTCCTATTAAATATTTAACTAAGGCAGCAAGCTGGCAGAATTTCTAGCATGCCAGGCAAAATGCTTACCAACATTTTATCCATTTTTACATTCTGAGTTCAAATTCCACTAAGGTTGACTTTGCCTTTCATTCTTTCAGGGTTGATAAAATAAGTACTAGTTGGGCACTGGGGTCGATTTAATCAACCTACCCATCTTCTCAAACTTGCTGGCCTTGTGCCAAAATTTGGAACTGTTATTAAATATTTAGCTATAAATTTTAAATATATATTGCTCTTAACATGGGCATCAGACCTGAAATTTGTGTGGAGAGGATTAGGCAATACCATCAACTCCAGTATTTGATTAGTATTTTATTTTATCAACAACCCTGAAAGGATGAAAAGCAAAGCTGACCTTGGTAGAATTAGAACTCAGAGTGTCAATAAGTGACACCTTGGGTAAGTGTTTTCAACTATATTCTTGGGCAAACCAAAGTCTTGTTGGTAGATAGAAACTGAATGTTCTTGTCCCATTTTTTGTATTCCTTTTTATATACATATGGCGGAGTATGTACACTTTGGTCTCTTATATATAAGTACATATATATATCTAAATTTTGTATGGCTCTCTTATTCTTTCTTTCTTTCTTTCAGACCTTCACACTTACTTTGTTCTTTCACTCTTCTTTCTTTCGTTCCCTCTTTCTCAAATTTCCTGGCTTTCTCTTCATTCTCACCTTTCCTCCTCTTTCACTTCACTCTGTCCCTTTTTTTTATATCGTGCCTCCCTAATTCTTCTATCCCTCTGCCTCTACCTCTCTCTCCACGTGACTAGTGTTCGGCCAAGCCTGACCTTTCTTTCTTAGTTCAACTACCATCTGTGCAACATCTATATTCCTTCCCATGCCTGTCCTCACTTATGTCCCTGCCATAAGGCTTCACTTCCACACACACCAGCTTAATTTAATTCGTCCTCAGTTGAAAGATACCTGTTGTTCATGTCCTCTTATTTGCATTTGTATTTGTGTACTATTTCTCTCTTTTTTTCCGTCCTTGTTTTCATATACATTTGCTGCTTTCTTCCAAGGAATCTAGTACTCTTAGCTTAGTTTTTCCTTGGGGCTGGCCAAATTGGAGCAATCTCGAGTATAACCAGCCAAAATTGCAAAGATAATATGGAACTCGATTGAGGAAAGAAAACTCTGAATGACCCGTTCTTATTTTTTTCTTGTCCCTTTTTTGTATCATGTCTGGATGTTTTGCATTCTTGTCCCATTTTTTGTATTCCACTATATATATATATATATATATATATATAAATAAATAATATATGTGTATGTATATATACATATGTATATGTATATACTTACATCTATACGTATATATCCATGTAAGTTTTATATATATATACAACGTTTGTAAAAAAACAAATTTAGAAGAAGAAGCACACTCTAAGATGTAAAGCAGTATACATTAAATATGGGGAAGACCATTTTATGGGATTACCTCAGGTTTCCTGTCTGTAATGGGTTTAGCTTTATGGCATATTGTCAGATCCCAAAAACAGGTTGGCCCATGACCTCTTAAAAATATGGAGGGGGAAATGCTTCACTACTCAAAGGTAACAAGTGGGGATTATCACCCTTTGCTATTGACTTCCGGCTGAGCCGCCACCTTGCAGGTTCCAAAAAGCTAGCAGGAACCTCCTGAAATGTAAACATGACCCAAAAATCTTTGTTCTGGAGTTAAGTATGTTCCCTGGTTCAAATGAATCTTTTAAAATTCACATGTGTTCAGCTATGCATAACTTGCAATGCTTCGTCCTGTTGATGTAGGGGCCTGGGTTCTTGTGGATTTTCCATGCGATCAAGTATGGGATCCCATCGTCTCTCAGTTGCCAGACATGACTAGCCAGTGATGTTATATATCTCCTTTCCAGAACTCTGAAGGAGGACCAGTGGTTGGAGAGACGTTGCTGGAAAGAGTTTCCAGAACATCGAATGTATCTCTGTAGGCATCTGTTGTCGGTGCTGTACCTGCTGGTATTGTTGCTGCTGCCGTTGACGTTGTCAGAGCTGGGCCAACAGGTTTTAGGGATCTGATGATATGCCATGAAGCTAAACTCTTTATGGACGGAAAACCTAAGGTAATCCCATAAACCGGCCTTCCCCATTTTCATTATATATATATAAATATTATCATCATCGTTTAATGTCTGCTGTCCATACTGGCATGGGTTGGCTGGTTTAACTGAGGACTGGTAAGCCAGGAGGCTACACCAAGCTCCAATCTGATCTAGCAAGGTTTCTACAGCTGGATGCCCTTCCTAATGCCAACCACTCCAAGAGTATAGTGGATACTTTTTATGTGCCACTGGCATGGGGGCCAGTCAGGTGGTACTGATATCGATCACACTTGAATGGTGCTTCTTAAGTGCCACTGGCACAGGAGCCAGTCAGGCAACACTGGCATTGATCACGCTCAAATGGTGTTTTTTACATGCCACCGGCACAGGAACCAGTCAGGTGGAACTGGCATCGACCAGGTGGTACTGGCATTGAGCACTATATATATATATATATATATATACACACACACACACATATATATATATATACGACACTGCTTTTCCTCTTCCCAGGCTACAGGCCCACACCCCCAACACCCAT
>NC_068981.1:125628367-125629938 GCF_001194135.2 Octopus bimaculoides
TCAGACTGGAGCCTGGTGTTGCCATCCGGTTTCACCAGTCCTCAGTCAAATCGTCCAACCCATGCTAGCATGGAAAGCGGACGTTAAACGATGATGATGATGATGATGATGATATATATTTATATATGACAGTCTGGATTTAGCCCTACCATTTGGCAATCGAGTAGACACTATGGATGAACTTGTAATTTTTCAGGTGAAAGTAGTCTAGTGGTTTAGCTTCACTTGTGGGGTGGTTATCTCCTATCAGTATATGAAAATGTACTTTCTTGCAGCTCTAAGGGTGTTTTACTCTTATTTCTAGCAATATAGCTGCTACCTACCACCATCAGTCACAATTAGTGACAACTGAATTTTTCCTTTTTGGTTTTATATTGCATATAGCTGACTTCGTTATTTCACACACACAAAAACACACACACAAATGAGCATGATAGTTGTGAATGAGTGCCAGCTTCATACAAGTAGTGTCCTTCATTTCCAATATTCCATAGAAACATATCTGGCTAGGGGAAATATTACCATGTTACCTTACTCTGAAACAGGTGAAGGTTGGTGAAAGAGAGGGCAGCCAGCTGTAGAAAATATATCTGCCTCAACAAATTCTGTCCAACTTACTCACACATGGAAAACTGAACATTGGAAAACCATAATGATGATGATGAAAATAAATGGCTTGTGTACTTTTATCATTGGAAGTTAATTTCAATCCATATGGAATTGACCAATCTATATAATCAGTTACAAGACTTTGATAAGTGAAAATGGGAAAATAGTAAGTTAAAAAGATATAAAACTCTTGAGAAAATAATTTTCCTGCAAATATTTAATTCATGAAGGATATTTTATATGATTTTTATCGCTGTTTTATTATATTTTAATGAAAGTATATGTCAGATAATTCTACAGTAACTTGTATAAATAGTTGAAGCTCACTATTTCTTTCACATTAATAATTGATTGTTAATAACTTTAAATATAAATGATATTAAACATCATAAACAGAGAAGTGCCATAGGTTATCTAATGGCATTTAGAATATATACTTATTTATTGTTTGCTGAGTAACTATGTTAGATTATTGCACTATAGGGTGTCATACATTGTCTTCTCAAATTAAATATAAATTATTTTTTCTGCTGCTTTTACTAAACTATTTAACTCGCACAGTTATTATTTTGTTTCACATAATTTTCTCCATCTCTAAGCTAGTGGCATTTTGTGCTAGCTAGGACAAGAATCTTGGCTAGAAAACAAGGTTTTTATATAAATAACATTATGGGGTGATTTTTTTTTTTTTTATATATATACATCTAAAATAAATCAAATTCAAAGTTACTTCTCAATGTAATTTCTAAGTGACAATAAATAAAATAGGTATAGGCATCTCTGTGGTTAAGAAACTTGCTTTGCAACTATGTGATCTTAGGTTCAGTCCCATTGTGCAGCACCTTTGACAAGTGCTTTCTATTATAGCATTGGGTCAACCAATGTCTTGTGAGTGAATTTGGTAGATGGAAACTGTGTGGAAACCCATTGTATATATAGATATATATATGTATATATATATA
>NC_068981.1:125633188-125642008 GCF_001194135.2 Octopus bimaculoides
AAACGTACGTACTACTATAACCTATTGAATTTTTGTTGCTTTTCTTCAAATATATATATATATGTAGATGGAGTCGCTGCTATATATACAAAAATAAACAAATTTGGTAGAAAAGACTCTTTCTGTTTGTTATTTCCTTGTGTTTGCACATATACATTCATTTGCCTTGCTCAGGGGTTTAATGCGTTCAGTTTAAGCCCTTGGCCCAACCAGTTTTGAGTAGTATAAGAGAAGATTGGGTGAAACTACATGGACATTTCATTTTTTCGGATGAAGAAGTAACTGACTGTGATTGATCCGTGTATCTTGTTTTGTCCTGTTTGCCGTTGTTGTGCTATCGTCTTTTTCGTGCTTGTTATGTTTTGACAATTTCCATTTGTTGTTTTATATATATAAATTAGCAGAGATGCCTAGCATTGCTCAGGATTAAAATGGCATAGTTTGTATATATATTACAGTTATGTTGAATCATGTGATACGGGAAAGTGCAGCATTGACAACAAAACATTTGTGGAGTAAATGATGGATTAATTCAACTGAATGACATGTCATGTGTCTGTTTGGAGGATTCCAGGCACTAAATTGGGGGTGGCAGGTATGTGATTTCTGAATGCACTGAGAAGCTGTCAATGGATATACTCTCCTTTGCAGCAGTCAGCACTGCATCTAACATGACCCATTGTATTGTTGACAGTGAATGAATGTAGGTGTAATGGAGATATTGTATGTAAATGGTTACATTACAGAAAGGAGCTGCAATGGGAGACGGCAACAGGGAATTGAACTGTTGAAATGTTGCAGAAGGTAAAGCATTGACATTTGATTGCTGGTCTGGCTGTAGAATAAGATACATACACTGAACCAATGCAGTCTCATGAGAATATGTAGTAATGAATTACTTGAAAAAATAAAGCGTAATGGCTTACCACATGGTTGGTGGGAGTAATTGGAGAATATACTTTGATACTGAAGTCCATGCAGAAAACTGCTTTGTTGGTGCAGTCTTTATGTTTGTTGGTATTATGCTGAAATGGTATCCATCTTCACCATTCACAAAGAACAGTGGATACTGAAGTACATTGTAGGATGTAGTAATTCTTACAAAACCTCTTGGTAAACAATACTTGTGGAACAAATACAAATAGATTTTTTTGCTTCCTGCTCTAGAGAAGCTAACATATGATTGCCTGTGTGAGAGGCATGACCCTTCCAAGTAAAGTCCTACCACTGGCAGTGCTTGACCTGGGGATTTATTGATAGGCATTGAGAAGCTGATATGAATATGAAATTGCACTCTTCTGACTGTAAAAGGAATTCCTGCTCCAGATGGAATGAAAGGAATCCTGGGTATGAAAACATCCTCTCCTTTTCAACATCCAGAGAGAATAGTGGCCTCAGTAACATGTCGCATCATCTTCTTTAAAACCAGGCATTCCTATTGCAGAGTGTTGGTGGATCCAAATTCGTCAATAACATTACTGGAGTTCCCACATTATGTTCCAATCTGAGGAGGTAGTCTTCTCTACGTAACCCAGGAAAGGGTATTTTCTGCTCCCAGAGGACCTGTTACTCATGTGAAAAATTTTAAGAGTCTAAAACCATCTCTGGAACATAAGTAATGTATGTTCCCAGTTTGGAGAAAATCAGTTGTGAACTTCAGAAGTTATGTGTGTTTACACACACACACAACCTGACTTTTATATATATATATAGAAGATACGTGTGCGTGTGAGTGTAATATATATTCATATATATATGTGTGTGTGTTTGTATATCTGTATGTGTGAGTATATATATATATATATATATATATATATATGTCTTCGTCTGTATTTGTAGCCCCTCCCCACAGCCTGGCAACCAATATTGTTTGTTTGCATTTCCATAACTTACCACTTTGGCAAAAGACTGATAGAGTAAATACTAAACTTAAAAAGTACTGATCTGTTTGACTAAATCCTTCAAGGCAGTACCCCAGCATGGCCACAGTCCAATAACTGTGAAAAATAAAAGATTAAAGATATAGGTTTTGGATTGGTGATTTTATTTGCAATGAGTGCTAATCTTTGAAAATGAAGAAATTATAAAATAACTGCTATGAATTTTATATAAATGACATTAAATATTATAATCACCAATTTGATTTAGAAAAGAGCACTATGATCACAGAGAGTGATTTGTGGTCTAACAAACAATAGATACATAGCTAAAACTTATCAGTGGACATTTTGTTTCTTTTTCTACGTGAATTTGGTATATATGTCAATTATCATTCTAGACTTTTTTCATTTGAATGCTTAAATATTAACAATTTCTCTATTATGCAGAAGTTTAGTCAAATCTCAACAATTTCAATTTATCTTATTTTTATTTATTCTTCTCAATTATTTATAAAACATATTCAAACATACAATTTCATGTCATATACTTCTTTTCGATTGAAATGTATTCGCCAATGTATATGGGATATTTTTTATTGCATGACATTAAAATAGACAGATAAACTATATATTTCTGTCATGGACGATATGAATAGAAATATTAGATTTCTGTATAATTTGTTTAATATTTCTAACTAACATATTATTTTTACTATCATTTTATTGATATTATCATTAACATTATTGTTGTTGTTATTATGGTTGTGGTTAAGAATTTCACCTTACAGTGATGTGATTCCAGAATTAATATTTGTGTATGGCATCATATACATGATTTTTTCTACTATAGCTTCAAGTTGATCAATGATTTATGAATGGAATTTGATAAATAAAACATGTATGGAAGCTTATCATATATATCTATACATACACACACACTCTGTCACATATATACATATATGAATACAGTCCAGGGAATGAAACCAGTAATAGAATGTGTATATGTGTATGTGTGTGAGTGTGTATGTGTGTGTGCATGTGTCTGTATGTGTGTGCATGTGTGTGTGTGAAATGCAGTAAGTCAATGACTGGCATTTGGAAACCTGTAACCAATGATACTATTGTTACCAATTGCAATACGAAATAAATGAATAAATAAATAAATAGGTGTGACTGTGTGGTAAGAAGTATGCTTCCCAACCACATAGTTCTGGGTTCAGTCCCACTGTGTGGCACTATGAACAAGTGTCTTCTACAGTAACCTCAGGTAGATCAAAGCCTTGTGAGTGGATTTGGTAGACAGAAACTGAAGAAAGCCTGTTATATATACAGGGTGCAGTGAATAAATTTTCGTCTAAATTACACAAAAATGAAAATAACTGACATCTCATTTTAACAGATATATTTACCAAAATTACACAAAAATATTTTTAAATACTAAAGAGTAAATTTATTCAATAAAATCGTCATTGGCTTCAACCACAGCCTCCCGACTACTTCAGAATCTCCTGCACCCAACACATAATAATCAAGGGGGTTGCAGTCTGGGAAATTAAGTGGCCAGATGTTAGTGGTGATGTGGTTTCAGAAATTGTCTAACTGCCATGATTGGGTTCTCCTGCTTGTGTGGCATGGTGCAGAGTCCTGTTGCCAACCATAGGGTCTTCCGGTAGCCACCCTCTTGACTCAGGGCAGCACTACCTCCTCCAGGCACTTGATGTAGGCCTCTGTGTTAAGTCTAAAGCCATGTGGGAAGATGAATGGAGGCATAACATTGCCATCACTAGTGATGACTCCAAACTATATAACACGGTCCTTTGCAACCGATCAGCTAATATTTTGTAAACAATGTTACAAAACGCTCCACCATGGCTGCAGTCACATGACAGAAACAAGTAAAGCAATAAAATCTATGCCATTTTCATCCTGAGCAAGGCCGGGTATCTCTGCTGGTCTATATATATATATATATATATATATTTATGTATAGCAGGTTTCTACAAAAATTTCTGTGTGCCAAATTTACTCTCAAGGTATTGGTTGGCTTGTCGGCTACAGTTGAAGTCACTTGCTCAAACTGGCACATAAGACTGAATCTGAACCCATGTTCTTACTATACACCCATCCTGTTCTTATCACTTTCTTTTTCTTTTTTTTTTTGTTACTACTACTACAGCCAACTTGCATAACACCTCTACTCAAGGCCATCCAGCACATTTCTTCTCATACTTCATATTGAGTCTCTTCTCCAGAGACTCATTTTACTCATATCCTACATCAGTATTACATCAACAAATTGGAATTCCTTTCCTTCTGACAGTTTTCTGCAAATCAATGGCCTACAACTGTTCAGGCTGAACACCAGATGCAACAGCTTCACCATTCTCAGAGCCCTTATGAAAGACACAGACTCAGTGTTTTCCTCTTGGCAACACCATTAAAAAAAAGTTGATAATGATTATTTATTTATCTTTTATTTTTAACTTGTTTCAGTCATTTCACTGTGGCCTTACTAGGGCACTGCCATGAAGAATTTTTAGTTGAATGAATCGATCTCAGGACTTATTTTTTCTTTTAAGCCTGGTAATATTCTATCAATCTCTTTTGCCAAACTGCTAAGCTACAGGGACATAAATAGCCTAACACTAGTCATCAATCGGTGGTGGGGAACAAACAAAGACACACACACATAGATACATACATACGTACGTACATACATACACACACACACACACACACACAGAGGATGTGATGGGTAAATTGTCACCATTTTTAATTCCGCGCATGCACATTGTTTGTTTTTCATTTTGTCAACTACGCAGTATAGTAGAGTCAGTTAGCCGCTGTCTATTAGAAAAACAGCACCATGACGCAATTCACTCTGCCAGAAATTTGGAAATAACATACTGTACTGCTTGGCATTCACACTGGAAGCTCCAATCCTAACATTTCAGAGTGTTTGAGTGTGAATCTGAGGACAGTGCAGAGGATTCAGAAAGAGTGATTATGAAGGTATGGTAGCTTGGAAAACTCACTCTGATAGTTCTGATGAGAAAAGAAGTTCTGAATTTGTTGGTGAGATCCAGGCCATGACTGACAACAGTCCCTTCAAGTCAATCAGGTCCATTGCCAGGAACTAGGAGTGTCTGAGTTTCTTATCAGGCAGGTAGTGCAGGAAGACATTCAGTATTCTTCATTCAAGATGAGAAAGGGCCAATTTTTATCCCAAGCTTTCAAGGACAAGAGGAAAGATTTTATTACGAATCTTTTGAACAAACTCAAGCTTCCCTTCCAACCGAACTTGCTTTGGTTTTTCTCAGACAAGAAAAATTTCTGCCAAGATCAAATGGTGAACACATAGAAGAAATATTGGTTTGCCATGTCTCCAGAACATGTACCAAGAGTGATAAAAATCAAACATCCAGTCAACATCATATAGTTTGGAGTGATCACTAGTGATGGCAATGTTATGCCTCCATTCATCGTGAGTCTCATTTCAGCTTTGCAATCATTAGTTCACTGAATTTATGATAGAAAAAGTGACAAGAGAATGTCTATAACTTGATACAGAACAAATATCTCAAGGAACCTCATTTTTAAATGAGCAATAATTGCCAACTTTTCATGTTGAGTATTTTCAGGCCCTGAAAAGGAAGGTTAATGCTCAGATGCAGTTTTTTGTTTATGTTATGTTTGTGAGATTGCCAGAAGAGTTCATACATAATTATGAAAAATAGCATTTGTTTTATTCATCAATGTGTGATTAGTGCTACTAACTCTAAAACTGGGAAGAAAGTAATTGCAATGTTTATGCTGTTAAAGATTATGAGCAAAGTATGTGCTAAGAAATAACAACTAGAAATCAAAATTACTTCCTGGCATGAGACAATGAAGCTGCTTTCATGCATTATTTGACCTTCTGGAAATAGCCAAACCATCCTCAAATTACAGTCAGCAGTCTTAATACATGATTTTTAAAGATAGAATGGACATATTTGGAATGGCTAAGAATATAAATTCTGCTTAGTCAGACTTGACCTGGGGCTAAACATCATCATCAATATCAACATCATCATTAGCATCATTACCATCATGATCACTACCATAACCACCAGCAACAACAACTAGTTGCTGTGTTAAATTGCAGGCAACTTACTACAATAGCTTTTACCTGAAATAGATCTAAGTATTCACATCTGTAGTTATCCTTAGAAATTAAGTTGGAGAAGAGCACAATTCACATCATAATTGACAAACAAGAGTTCTTTAAAATGATATAGATGAGACTACTGATGTTACTAACATGGCTGTTGACAGCAATGATGCTAATATTGTATATAATTAGTTCAGGTAACAAAAGTCATGTGTGAATAATGATTTCTAACAGCAGAATAAACCCATAAATTCTGGAATTGAGTGTAGTCTCTAATTAATTCCTGTATTTAAGTTAGTTCCTGATTTTTTTTATCAGTCCCAGAGCAGCATATTTTCTGCTCAGAATGTAAATAAGCAAAACTAAATTTTATATAATATTTAATTAATTCTATCATTTCAGCTGCTCCACTGTTCTATCAGAGCTCTGATTATTATTGTTGCTAACACAGCTGTGAATATTCATTTTTAAAAGAAACTAAGAATAATCGATGTTTTTTAGCTCAGGTTTGCCCTATAATCAAAGGCATTTCAGTCATAACTAGTCCATCTTTTTTATTTCAAACATTCAGGACAGCACAGTCCAATGTGTCTTTTTCTTTTCTTTTTAAGATGATGAGTGATATTTGAGAGAGATTTAGCTGCTATTCTTAGCAGATTCTTTTGGGGTTGATAAGATAAGTTCCAGTGGAGCACTGGTGGAAGGGGTTGATGCAATTGATTCATTCCCCCTAAATTTGCTGGCTTCATGCCAAAATTTGAAGCCATTATTATTATTCTTACTATTTTAGTCAGAGGAGAACTAGAACCCATAACTTAAGAAAATCCTTTGTGACTGAGAATATCAATGCAGTTGATTTTTCAGAATGAATTTTTGTAATTAACATTCCAAAGTAAAAATATAGATAAGGAGAGGAATCTTGAGAGCCCCAACTCTCAGGAGGACTGATTAGGAAATGCAATTTTTTGACTGGGTTTGGCGGTGGAGGGATGCATGCATGAAGAGAGAAAGAGAAATGGATGGGTTCAGTGCAGTGAGCAATTTACGTATTCATAAAATCAGGGACCATTACAGTAGTAATAAGAAAGACAACATATGGACTAATGTGATGGTAGGTGATTCTTCACCAATCAGCCAACTATGAATTCAAATCCTACAGAGGCCAACTTTAACCTTCATCCTTCCAACACTGATGAAGTACCTGTCTAGGATGGATGACTAGTAGAAATGTTAGTGTCAGATATGATGCATTTGTGGTATTTATCTCAGCCCTTTCTAGTTCCAGCTCTTAGCTGGTTCAAACCCTGTCATAACCTTCATGAATCATGGGCAAATTGCAGCCCACAGGACTTCCTGAATGACATACCAAAATTTCTCAAAGAAAATAATGTTCATTAAAATTTTTTTTTATGGCAGAAAGCTGGTAGAATCGTTAGTACACTGGATGAAATGCTTAGCAGTATTTCGTCCATCCTTACATTCTGAGTTCAAATTCCACCAAGGTCAACTTTGCTTTTCATCCTTTCAGAGTTAATAAGATGTTCCAGTTGAGCTCTGATGTCAATCTAATTGACTTAACTGCTCCTGAGTATGAGTATAAAACTGTATCCTTCTGCCAAGCCATATCAAGCCAGTGTGGCAAAGTAGACTCAAGCTCAAATTCACGGCCTACACATCCAATTGGTTGGTGGAAATAACATGTTGAGGCACTCATCCTGCATGACAATCCAAACATGGACAATCCAGTCCAATCCAAATTACTTTCAGAAGTGCAACTCACTGGATGATGAGCCATATCTTATTCAACCTGCTTCTCAAGAAAGGTTGTCCATGCCTGACCTACATAATCCATCATCTGGTTTAACAGCACAACTTGGTCCTTGGATATATTTAGTAGAAGTTCATTTTGTCGCAAGTATTCAGTGGTTTTAAGGATATTTCTTTGCTCCTTCCTCCCTACCACAAATCTTGGTGGTTCTATAAAGAATTATTGATATGAAATGATCAGAAGAAAAAGCCATTTGATACTTTGGAAGCAAGGGCATGTGATCCAGAATGTTTGTGTGCACATGTGTGTGTGTGTGTGTGTGTGTGTGTGTGTGTGTGTGAGTGTATGCAAGTGTATGTTGGTATGTATGCATGTGTGTGTAGTGCATGTGTGTGTTGTGTGCATGTGTGGCTGAGTGTATGCATGTGTGTGCATTTTGTGTGTATGTGCATGTGTGTATGTGTATGAGTGTGTGTGTGGGGTGGTGGTGCATGCATGCATGCATGTGTGCATGTGTGTGTGAAGCAGCAGTATGGTCCTAGACATATAAGCAGTACCTGAATGAAATATTTAATGTAGCCAAAATAAATGTGCAGCTAATGTTGCAGTAAGTAACAGTGTTGTTAATTGAGTAACAGCTACCAGTATTGTTAATTTATATGAGAATAATTAGGTTGCTAGTATAGCTTGCAAGAAAGTTACAAATTAAAAGATCAATATAAGCTACATCTTGTTTTGCAATTCATTGCCAGGTATTTAACGAAATAACTCACAGCAACAGAACCATATAAAACTGCTTAAATGAATTAACAACTTTCACCTGCAATGGTATTTTTTTTTCCTTAACAGAACACTGCACTTCCTGCATGGACATACGTTGTGGCTAGTATCAAAATGATAAAAACAAATATGTGTGAGTGCGTGTGCGTGTGTATCATGTATGCATGTGTATATACTCGCATTGCCATGTAAAAAGTCTTTATATATATATAAATAATTTGTATATATAAATATATGTA
>NC_068981.1:125642696-125643839 GCF_001194135.2 Octopus bimaculoides
TATATAATCTATGAATGATATACATATATATGATATATATATATATATATATATCTATGAATGATATACATATATATGATATATTTATATATATATATATGATATATATCTTTTTACAGTGTACATTAAATGGAATTTTTCTCTCACTGGATGGGGTACTTTTTGTTGAACTTACCTTAAAACAACAGTAAACTATATATATATAACTATCATACGTGTATTCATTCTTGAGATGTTCCAGCAGACTCAGACATAAATATGCTTTTCACAGGCACAATGAACCAAAACATTAAGTTACTAACATTCAACTGTATCACTGAAGTGCGTGTTTGTTGTCAACACAAACTGTTTTAAGTTTCTCTGAAGGCAGAAACCAATAAAAATCAAGTAAAAAGCATATTTATGTCAAAGTCTGTGGAAACATGTTAAGAATGAATATGTAAACCATTGTCTGTCTGTCTGTATGTATGTATGTATGTATGTATGCATGGGTGTGTATGTATGTATGTATATAAGACTATGTATGTGTGTGTGTGTGTGTAAATGCAGGATTATATGTATGTTTGCCTATATGTGTATGTATGTGTGACTAGCCATTCATATCTGGTTTGTAACAGTTTTAATCATAAACTTTTATTTCAGAGACCTTTGAATTAAGTATCAAATATTTTTCATTATGCTAAGGGGTTTTTACAGTCTAATGATATGAAGTCCATTTATATATATATATATATATATTTATTTGCACACATATACCTGAGTATTTGTGTGTGTGTGTGTGTATGTATGTATGTGGAGGCGCAATGGCCCACTGGTTAGGGCAGCGGACTCAGGGTCATAGGATCGCAGTTTCATTTCCCAGACCGGGTGTTGTGAGTGTTTATTGAGCGAAAACACCTAAAAAGCTCCACAAGGCTCCGGCAAGGGATGGTGGCGAACCCTGCTGTACTCTTTCACCACAACTTTCTCTCACTCTTACTTCCTGTTTCTGTTGTGCCTGTAATTCAAAGGGTCAGCCTTGTCACACTGTGTCACGCTGAATATCCCCGAGAACTGCGTTAAGGGCACACATGTCTGTGGAGTGCTCAGCCACTTGTACGTTAATTTCACGAGCAGGCTGTTCCGTTGATTGGATCAACTGAA
>NC_068981.1:125643849-125653973 GCF_001194135.2 Octopus bimaculoides
TCCGGCAAGGGATGGTGGCGAACCCTGCTGTACTCTTTCACCACAACTTTCTCTCACTCTTACTTCCTGTTTCTGTTGTGCCTGTAATTCAAAGGGTCAGCCTTGTCACACTGTGTCACGCTGAATATCCCCGAGAACTGCGTTAAGGGCACACATGTCTGTGGAGTGCTCAGCCACTTGTACGTTAATTTCACGAGCAGGCTGTTCCGTTGATTGGATCAACTGAAACCCTTGACGTCGTAAGCGACGGAGTGCCAACAACAACATGTATGTATGTATGTATGCATGCATGCATGTAAGTATGTATGTATGTGTATGTATGTATGTATGTATGT
The DNA here is from genome assembly GCF_001194135.2 of Octopus bimaculoides. NCBI lineage: Eukaryota > Metazoa > Mollusca > Cephalopoda > Octopoda > Octopodidae > Octopus > Octopus bimaculoides. The sequence goes on from NC_068981.1 coordinate 125,644,185, forward strand.
ATGTATGTATGTAAGTATGTGTGTGTATGTGTGTTTGTTAGTGTATGTAGTGTATGTATTTGGGTGTAAAGTTGAATATATGTGTGTGCACACACATATATATTTAAGGTCTTTTCTGAATAATTTTTTGTAGCTCCGACAGTGCTACAAAAATATACAGCAGTACTCGATACCCAGTGTTATTTGGTTTTCTGAACTGAAACAACTGTAGTCTATTGAATGAAATTATGTAGTTTTTGTTCTGGAATATATTACACACATTCACATATGTGCATACACACATGTGCATACACACACACACGCACCTGATTTCATGTATATCTTCAGCCAATCAAAATGTACATTAACTGGTCACAATATAAGCCAAAATTTCTGTCACAGTTAAAACAGTTATGGCATAACTTCACATCACTCCAAGTGACACTGCTTTTGAAAATCATGAAATTGTGAAACTAAGCTAAATTAATGTAAATAAATCTTCTTAAAGATTCCAAGTGCATTTTCAACAACATTTCTTTGTGTGTGCATGTATATATATATATATATGTATGTATGTATGTATGTATGTATGTATGTATGTATATATGTATATATGTATGTATATATGTATGTATATATTTATATACATATTTATCATATTTTATATATATATATATATATCACACACACACACACACACACACGCAGAGTATTTAAATCCAAGCCATCTTATAGACTCAATTATACAACCTGCCTGACATTGCTAAAAGTGAGAAAGGACACTGGTCTTTGAGAAGACACAAAAAAGGACAAAAGGAAGGCAAAAGAAAAGTGTGAAATAAGTATAAAGAACAAGGAATATTAAGAGTTGAGTCCATTTCCACTAATAACGCAACAGTACATTATGTATATGTATTTATGAACCAGCAGAATCCTTACTGTATTGGACAAAATGCTTTGCAGCATTTCTTCTGGCTTTATATGTTCTGAGTTGTGATACCACTTATGTTGACTTTGCCTTTCAGCCTTGATAAAGCAAGTACCACTTGAGCACTGGCGAAGTCCATCTAATGCCAGCATGGAAAATTTACATTAAAGGATGATGATGTTGATGCTGATATATATTTATATTAGAAGAAAGATGCTATCTGCTTGTGATGTAAGTTTTTTTTTAAACTGAGAATCACAGGCTAATGCTGGAGCTCCTAAACACTGCTTAGAATAACAACCAAATATCCTTCAGATAAGACTGTACCATCTTAAAAATAAAAACTTGAGAAGTCATAGGATAATGCAGTGTTCCGTAGACTATAATCTGAAAAGCCATGGTGGTCATGGTCTAGATGCCTGTAATTACAAGGTCTGCTTGAATCAGAGCTAATCCAAGGTTCAACAACAGTATCAAAAACCATGCTCTTTTTGTCTCCACTACTATAATCTCTAATCATATGAACATATCAAATATTACCAGTTATTCCTTGAACCATAGATTTCTTCTCTCCTCATCTGTCCTACTGTGTCTGCAGATCCAAATACTTTACATAACTAATTATTCGTTTCATCCTTGTCACTTTCAAGAACTTCCATTCTATCTAAGTTCTCTGGATTTTTTTCTTATCTTCTGCAACTTTCCTTATGCAGTAATTCAATTTGAACATCAAAAGCTACGATATTTTTATCCATGAATTTCAGAGAGTTTGGAAGATCTATTGACACTGATGGCATCTTCTCTTCAAAATATTAAAAAATAAAAAGACAAAAAACATAAACTTGCAATGGTTTCATTTACTTTTTTCTTTTCCTACAAAAAGATAATGAATTCATTGATCATTCATTAGTATTGATATCTAACTGATATAATATAAGTTAATATGCTAAGCACACTACTGAATATTGCGAATATTATCAGTTAAAGCAACGTTCTCTAAACAGAATGACACAGGGATGACATATTTACAACACAAAAACATAAAAGTCTTTGAAACTGAAATGTTTCTAAAGTCATTTATAATACCGATAATAGTTAAGCATTAGGATTATGTACATCCTCACTATCACCACCTACCTCACACACTCCGCAGTCGTCATCGTCCTCATCACCACTGCTGTCATTGTTGTCATCATCATCATTATAATTTACCAGTGCCCCTATCATTGTTATTACTGTGACCACTCATAGATTCTCATTTGTCTCAGATCTCATAAAAGCACTAACATTAATAATTCTATAAATCTAATTCTCATGAGCTCCACATACCTTTGTTGTCAGTCAAACAATTGCCAATGTATTTAATCAGGTTGTGTATTGAATGTCAGAGACTTGTTCATTATGGAATATCTATAATTCTAGATATCACACAAATCTATATTAAGATTATCCAATCAATATCTTCAGTTCTCACTTATGGAAAGTTTTGAGAATAATTCTATCAAATCCATTTTTGGCTGCTTTATTGAATGATCAAAGACATGCATATACTTGTATAGCTGTTATTACATGTAATTTTGTTAGTATTAACACTGCTCTGTTTATTGCAAAAAAAAGCACCAAAAAAAAGAAGAAAAAAGCTACAACAATGCAAAACAAAACATTTCTATACTCATATAATTTTCTTAATAGATCATTTGATGTCCAGTAAGCAAGTTAAACATTTATCTCACTTTCATATTAAACAATGGCCCAGTGGTGGAGTGAATGACTTGATAACATCAAAGCATCAAAGATTGTATCCCATCACGGTTGATTTAGCATGTTTCCTTTGTGGAGTGGTTTACAAAATAAATAAAATCAGTCATATTATATTGTTGAACAGTCAAATATACACCTTCATTTAAAGATAAAAAAAACAAACTAACTCACTAATTCAGGATCATTGAGAAGTTAATTAATACTATGAGAACTAGTTTACTTCATTGTCTGATTCTGTTGCTAATCATGAAAGCAATGGAAATTTGCAATGCTCACTCTAACTCTTAGGATATTTGCTTTTTATTTATTTTATATTGTAATATATGAAAGATAGCATTGTAAGGTACAGGTTTCCAACTGAGAGGATAATCACTGGTTCACTGGATTTCTAACATCATCAGATATGGGACTATGCAAAAAAGAATACATGCCAAGGGAGTGTACAGCAAGGGAGTGTATGGCAAGAATCAAGTCTGAAGTTTGAGGATATCAAGTAAATTCTCTGGTTTTAGGATGCCTTCCTCCCTGCTCTTACTAGTCTAAGGAGCCCTGTAAAAGGCCTTGGGTACTGCTCTTCCCTCCTGACTGAGTGATAAAAAACGATAGCCAGATAACTTTCTGTGAGGTGGGATGTGGCCCAGAATCAGTGTGTGTGTGTGTGTGCATGTGCACACGTGCGTGTGAGTGTATGTCTTGCAGGAGTGTATGTCTTGCAGGAGTGTAGTCTTAGATATGTGAGCAGTACCTTAACCCTTTCGTTACTGTATTTATTTTGAGATGCTCTGTGTTTCTTTCAATTACTTTAGATATAAAAAAAGGATTTAGTAAAATAACTTAATCATTCAGCTAGTGTTAGGAACATAAATTGTGACTAGAGTTTGGTGGAAGATTTTAATTCAAAACTTATGAAAACAAGACATTTGTACTCAGATAGAGCTGGTTTCAGCCGGGTTGGTAAGGAAAGGGTTAATGTAATTACTAATTTCAAGAAGCATCTGTAACTCAGTGCAAAGAACTTCATTTGAAGAGAATCAACTTTTCAGAAACACACACACATTTAATGTGTATGTGCATGCATACATGTATAGATGTATGCAGACATGTATGTATGGATGGATGGATGCATGCATGCATGTATGATACAATGAACTTCCTCACAGTTTTCTGTCTACTAGATTTGATAGCTATTTCCAACAGGATGGTTGACTATGTAAAAGCTTTCTCTTTACCTCATTCTTTGTAGCTAATGCTCTCAAGTGAACTACCAGCTGTTCTCAACAGACAAATTAACTATATTAATGTATAATAAAATGTTTTAACCTAAAAAAAAAAAAAAATCAGTGAATGACTACAGTTAAATTTCAATGCATAATCTATGGCAAATTAGTTTAATTCTTTGCCCAAAAAGCCATCTTACCTCTCCATATTTTAACAAACAGGAAAGAAACATTTTGTAAAGTTTGTCTTTTAAACAATTTCTTTTGACTAGTTCACTAGGTTTTAGTAATTTTATTTTTAATTTTTGGAAGAAAGAGTATAACCAGTTAATTAATCTTTGATATCTCACTGGTATTTATTTAATCAGCTCCCAGCTGATGCAAAGCAGAATTGATCATGTATGGATCTGAAATCAGAATAATATGAGTATCAGTTATCTGTTCCTCAACACACCGGGCAGTAAGCTAACGCCACTGGCTTCTGTTGGCTGCAGTCTTCTCTACATCCACCCACGTAATACTGACCTCTCTCATGTTGGCAGTGAATGTTCTGTGCCATGTAGTTTTCAATCTACTTCTCTTTCTTTTTCCCTTTATTGGTGTTCATTTGAAAGATGTTTTAGAATGGCATTGTTCTGGCAACTGAAATATATGATCTGCTAGTTTCAGTCTAAGTTCCATGTTCACTTCACTAAGTGGTCTTGTGTTGGGTCTCTTAAGAACATCTCCACTGGTTACTGGTCTTGGTACTATGTTCTCCAAATCTCTCTTAAGGATCTTTGATGGAAAACATCTAGCTTTCTGGGTTTTTTTTTGTTTTTCATGGTACTCATCTGTGTCACACTAGTAAAGAAAAATGTTGGTAGAACCATGCTCTGATAGAGCTGGATGTTTGCGTAAGCTGATGGTATTGGAAGATCAGATGGTACTCATTTTCTGGAACAGTAAGGTATACTAATTAAAGTCCTGCAAAACATCTTTCTGATATTCTGCTGATTAGCTAATAACCCTTCACCATCACTTTAATCTTCTAATAGATGCAAAGTCTGAATTTTTTTTTTTTCAGAAGGGAGAAGGAAGCAGTACCATTTAAACCTTGCTTGACGAAAATTGTGTGGCAGAGTCAGCTTTGCAGAAGCTTGCTTGACTCATAAGGGTCACTACAACCACTATAATGATTATGCCAGAACAATAATAAATTCAATGATGAGGATGATACTTATAGCAATGGTGGTTGTAATAATTATTTATGCTGTCAAGGCACAGAGCCAATTTCTTGTATGGAATAACTATATTTAATTAATCAGCTACAGTATGATACTAGCACTAATTTTTATTAACCCCAAGCAGATAAATGGCAATACTTGACCCTCCAGAGATTTGAGCACAGAATGTTGAGGGCTGAAATTAAATACCCTCTATTTCTATCAGATGTTGCCCTTCATGACTTCAAGGATGAAGGTGATGGTGGTGATGGTGGTGGTGGTGGAAGTGAAATGACAATGAGTAATAAGGTTTTCTTTTTACCTTGGCAGAAGGTCAAATATTTGTAGGAAGGGCTCTAAATCATTTGTATTAATAGCAAATACATGCCTGGAATTAATTTTATCAAACCCAGAGGGACAAAAGGTAAAATCAGCTTCAGATCGATATAAACACTGAATGCAAAGGGTTGAAATTAAATATTGATACCTTATAACATTAAAATTGTTGTTGTAATAATGATGATATTATCATCATAGAATAACACCAAACCTATCAAATTTAAAGAGTTATATAGTATTACAGAATCATGTAATTCCTCATAAACAAAATGTAATAACAAATACAGAGAAACTGTGAAATGCAGCTTTATCAGATGTCAAAACACTGCCAACATTTATGCAGATTAACTTTCTGCTTTCACTTGTATACTCTTATTTATTCAACAGCATGCAAGTTCGTTTTTGTACTCTACTGGCTTCTATATTATACTAAAATACAACGCTTTTGCAATCACTAATGTCATTTTACAATTAATTCTGGAATATTCTGCTTGAGTTCACTTGAATAGTTAATTTCTGGAGTGTATGTGTGTGTGTAGACTTATACACACGCACACACACATATATATATATACATATAGACAATGGGCATCTTTCAGTTTCTGTCTGCATAATTCACTTACAAGACTTTGGTTGTCCTGTGGCTATAGCAGGAAACACTTGCCCAAGCTGTCACACAGTGGGACTGAACTCAAGGCCACGTGGTTGGGAAGCAAGCTTCTTAACCACACAGCAATGCCTGTGCATGTATGCTTTTGTTCTTTTTATAGGAACAAAACTATTTGATCAATTTAACATGAATATTATGCCGGTGTTTGTCTTATTGATCTGAAACGAATAAAGGTACAAAGATGATAGCAATAGCATTAAAACTCAGGTTGGTGATTTGTAGCTTTAATTTCACATAAAACACTAGGATAGTTTTCTCAAGGTTTTTATTTTAATTTTTTAATTTTTAGTGGTTTGGTGCGGGGCAAGAGCTGTACCCTTGACATTTGTTGTACATATCAACCCATGAAATCAATGCTTATCTGGAATATCTTTGAGAAAAGAATGAGAAGGGAAGTAATTCATGTGGAGATGATATTCTTGGGATAAAGAAAAGCAAAATGTAACACTTGTGCATATGATACACATAAAAGGTGGAATGAGAAACTGAGTCAAAATTGTCAATAAACCAATGAAATAGATAGCTTAAAATATCAAATTCCAAGGAAACTGGTGATGGTGTACAGTGGTAATAATTGGTTAATAAGAGGCTTGATAATTTCCCTTGTTGTGAGTGTAAAATCGAATGTGATGGTAACATGAATTAGAGACAAAAACAATAAATAAATAAAATGCAAATTTTACTTACTGCAACCCAAATGGCAACACCACTTATTTTTCATTTTCATTTTTTTCTTTTAGTCAACAATGAAGCTTCTGGTAGAAATAGCAGCAAAATTTCCATATCTTATGAATAATATATAGGACAATGATACAGTTCTAGATATACGAACCTGGAAAAAATAAAAACCAAATAAATAAACAGGTTAATCATGACAAGAATACATTTGGTCACTAGTTTGCTAAATCAAAGCAGATCTGAGGGCTGAACAGCAACAAATCTTTTTCCAGTTTTCCTCAAGGCCTTGAACATTCTGTTATTCTACACAACTCATGCAAAATAAACTTCTCAAACTCTGTTATTTATGAAATAGTTATTTGTTCATAAAACTGAAACCGTAAAAGAAACCAAATTGAAATTTGAAAAAGAAACTTTCAAAGAAATAGAAATTAAACAAATTCCCTCCATCAGTTACCATATATTGAATATCTTGCTTCGCTGGACATTGACACACTAAAGTTTCTACATTTAGCAATTGATTATCCACCATCATTCCCATGACAACTTTTGTCACCTTTTTGCAATTAATATCACAACTATCCAAAGGTGGTGAGCTGGCAGATTCATTAGCGCACTGAACAAAATACTTTACATCCACCTTTGCATTCCGAGTTTAAATTCTGTCAAGATCTGTTTTGCCTTTCATCCTTTTGAATCAGTCAATTCTGTTGACTTAGCACTACAATGAAAGGACCTCACCATTGTCCACTGTCATGAAAAATGACTGCATTTAAAATGAAGCTCCAATTGTGGCATTCTAAATTGGAATGTGAGAATTTTGCACCATTTCCAAACCTCAATACTTTCCTTGATAAAGATGGCCTTCGAGTTGATGTTGACATCCTTGACATAATGAAACAGCATGTCTTAATTCTTCATGCTGAAATTCAAAGATACTTCTCCATTCTACAAAACTCTGCAATATCTGCTGTTGACCTTCCATCAGAAGATTACATCATTCAAGAACAGTTCATCAACTTGCTGAATGATGGAGGTGCAAAAAACGCCTTCCGTAACATGTTGCAGTGAATTCTAGATTGAAATGATGCAGTCCTATCCAGATGTTGCCAAATTGGCCCTCAAGTTCATCGTTCCATTTGCAACAACGTATGAATGTGAGATGGCTTTTGCAACTTTACTCGCAATGAGCTGGATGTTGCGCATGACATGAAGGTTGCATTATCAAAAATGCAGCCTAATATTGAAGATGTACTACAGACCAAACAAATTCACCCCTCTCATTGAAATTTTTTATTTTATCTCATGAAAAATTATTTTATACAAGGTTATTTTGCTTTGTTTGTCTTCTCTGATTTTTTCATTTTGGGGCAGGGGTGGGGGTCAACAAAGCCTCAAAAAAAATGGGAGGGGGACGAAAATTTTTAAAAATTTAGGAACCAAGGCTATAGTAGAAGATACTTGCCCAAGGTGCTATGCAGTGGGAATGAAACCAGAACCATGTAGTTGGAAAGCGAGCTTCTGCACCTATAGAATTAAAAAAACAATGCAGTACCCAAATGGTTTTATATCATGCTCAGAATAGTAGCCGATTGTTGTAAGCTGTTAGGACACTGCATCCTTCAAAAATTCCATGCTTCTTGAATACTCACCAACATGTCTGACATGTCTATGCACCCTATCCTCTTTATGGATCTTATACGCTTCACTTTTGTCTTTGTGTTTTATTCTGTCAACTCTGGATGCATTTTTGGCTTTCATTGCTGTCTTTGTTTACTTGACTTATTGCCACTCTCTGTCTTCCCTTTACCCTTTTTCAGTGAGTACTGAATATAATTTATATCCTGAATAATTTTTGTTTTTTTAATTTTAAAAATATTACATAGTGATGAAACAAAATTTCCTAAAGAAATAAGTATGTGAGGATATCTAAGTGAAATTCATAACATTGAAAAAGAAACTCAAACAGTATTTTGAAAAATTACGAAATGAAATTATATTAATCTCAAATAGTAGAAAAGAAATTTGTACACATTAACTCTACAAAATTTTTTAAAGTTATATTCCCAACAAAACATCATATTCAAAGAATGTTTGTATTCCATGAACATATACATCTTCAACAACAATTTGAATAGCTAAAAAACTTGTTTTGCTTTTGCTTTTTATTTTTGCTTGTTTGTTTTTGCAGGAAAATTTCAAGGCATCTTCTGTTCATATGCTATCTATCTGTCTCTCTCCTACACACACACACACATATACACATACACATATTCCTTTATTTTTTTTACTAAATCAGCTTCTTGAATCTGCCTTATTGCATTAAGTCTCTAACATAATGCTGTTCTTAACAAAACCACTTCCCCCACACCTAAAAAAAGCCCCACAGATGAAAACGTTATTTTGTGAATACAAGTAAATTTTAATCATTTCTAAAAAGCACATATGGAAATTAACAAGCAATTTTCAGAAAAGTATGAAAAGCCAATATTTTCCCCAGTACATTATTATATATGAACCAAAGAAAAAGAAGAGAAAGTATATTGGAAACTAACATGAATACTAGTACAATAAATAAATAAATAAAATGCATCCAATTGTACATTATATGCAATTATTAATTAATACACAAACAAAAAAGAATTTTAAAACCTGTCTGTTGGTACAAGTGCAGATGTTGGTTCAGAAGTTCATTTTGCAGGAATATGGCTTTGGATTCAGTCCCACTGTGGTATCCTGGGCATGTGTCTTTTGCTATAGCCCTAGCCCAACTTGTGGGTGAATTTGGTAGGTGGAAACTGTGTTGCAGTCAGTCATATATATATATATATATATAGAAAACAAAGTTATCTTATTCCACATGGGAAGAAATACAGAAAAAATAGAAGTTGAAAATGCACTGAGAATAGTTAAATTTTTTTATTATATTTAAAGATTTTTCATATGTATGCAAAAAAAATCTTTTAATATAATAAAGAATTTTAAACTATTTTAAATTTTAAGTGTATTTTC